>NC_057806.1:386093242-386351690 GCF_018294505.1 Triticum aestivum | reverse complement strand
CGTGTAGAGAGGTAGGAGCGTCACGAGAAGACGTCCTCCTGTCCTGTGGGAGCACAAGACGATGAGACCAGAGATCCAGGACGGAAATAAGGTTTCTAAGAGTTATTACAGAACTTTGATCAATCGTCCTAAATACCATGTCATCGCGAGCAGACCAGATCATCCACAGCAGGGTTAGGAGGATCGAGGGCCATGTGGAGGCGGGGAGGTGAGGAGGGGTAGTGACATCCTAGAGGTCTGTGATATCGTCAGACTGGGGCAGAAGGCCAAGATGTTGCCAGATCCTATTGGCGAGAGGACATGTGATAAACAGGTGGTTGGAGTCTTTTGTCAGGCTCGCACACCGAGGGCATACTCCCTCCGGTCTTTTTTACTCTGCATATAAGAATTGTCTGAAGTCAAACTTCACAAAGTTTGACCATATTTATAAGAAAAAATATCAGCATCTACCATGCTAAAGTTATACAATATGAAACTTTAAGTCATGACGCATCTACTGGTATTGATTTCACATTGTGAATGTTGATATTCTTTTCTATAAAGTTGGTCAAAGTTTACGAGGCTTGACTTCAGACAAATCTTATATGCGAACTAAAAAGGACCGGAGGGAGTATATCTGAGGCGATTATATGTTTGTGTGCAAGGTTGATCCTGGTGTTGAGGCGGTCTTTGAAGAGCAGCCAAGCGAAGACTTTGAGTTTCCGGGGAATCTTTAAGCGCACATATGCCACCCTCAGCATCATGTGCACATATGCCACCCTTAGCATCATGTAAACATGCATGAAAAGACTCACTTCAATAGGTAAACATGCATGTGAAAAAGCTCACATAAATAATTAAATACCATAAAGCATATGTGTGTTTATTGATATTTTTCATATTATTGATCCAAATATTTATATTTGATATAATGGATTAGCACCTCTGTAAACTTTTAGAAGTAGTAATACTACCTCTGTCCAACACATGGGTATCATCTTCCCTCTTTCCATAATATAAGAGTGTTTTTGACCAAAAACGCTCTTATATTATGAGATGGAGGGGTAGTTAAACTAAACTCATACTCCCTTCGTCCAAAAAACTTGTCTCCCTCAAATGAATATATCTAGCACTAACTTGGTGCTAGATACATTCATTTGAGGGATAGTTAGAGCATCTCCAGCCGTTCGGCCCCCCAGGGGCTTGAAATAGAGCCGCTTGGGGGCCAACCGGCGGTAAATTCGCCATGGGGGGGGGGGGTGGGGTTTCCCAGCTGCCTCCCCAAGTTCGACCCAGACGCCGTTATTTAAAATTAAAATTCGGCTAAATTTTGACGAAAATGTCACGAAATAGGACCAAATTCAAGCGGTTTTCATTCAGCTGTACAAATTTAAAAGGCATAAAACTAAAAAAAACTATGCCGCCGCCACCTCTAGCGTACTGCATGCCGAGGAGGCGGCATAATGCGGTGTAGTCGTCGCAGTCATTGTTGTTGTCGTCGTCGTCGTCGTCGTCGCTGCTGCCTCCTTCTTGGATCCCGTCGTCCTTGCTGCAGCCCTGTCCTGGGTCACCGAGGCGGACGGGGTTGGATGGCGCCTCCTTGTCACTGTCGTCGAGGATGACGACGTCGTCCTCTTCCCGGCTGCGGCGACAGGCGGCGATCTCCTCAAGGGCACGGCGCTAGCGCTCCATTTCCTCTCGGATGTAGTCGTCCCGAGCCCACTTGAGGCCGGTCTCGAGGTCGGCGGCCATGTCGATGTGCTCCTCTTTGACGACGACAGACGGCGTCGCCGGCTCCTTCTTCGGCCTGACTAGGCGAAGATGGGAGCGGGGAGGAGGAGAAGGTTGGCGGCGACGACCCTCGTTTATGACGAGGCTGCCGTTGCGTCTTCTCTTGAGGCTCGGCCTTGACGGCGACGAGCGGCGTCGGGGTGCCGGGGTTCTCGGCGTCGCTGACTTGGCGGGTCCACTAGTTTTCGCGTCAAAATCGTTTCCCCCGGCGCCACTGGACGCCCCCTAGCGCGCCGAATTTGGCCTGAATTCGTCGGCGTCAATTTCGGTCCTAACCGACGAAATTTAGGCTTTTGGGAGCGTGACCGAGCCAATTTTTTCTAGCCGGTGATAAAAAGGGGTCTCGAGGGGCCTGTTGGGGGGCCGAGTGAAGATGCTCTTAGTGCTAAATACATCTATTAGAGGGACAAGTTTTTTCGAAGGAAGGGAGTACTACCTGTTTTTACTTTTTTGCCCGTGGAGTTTTTTTTTTTTTTTGAGAAAATTTCATTCCAATTACAAATCAGTACAAAGTAGTTGATTCTTACAATCACACTGAAACGCAAACACAAAGGACCATGAACACCTAGAGTACCCTAAGACAACCATAACACAAGAAGATCTCCGGTGCCCTGTGTCGTCATCCTTGAATCTTGAGAGAAGACCCCTGCAGCAGAAGGATTTGCAACCAGTAGCAAACAGCCCGTGGAGTTGATAGATCGAAACAACAGACATCTCTCTGTTCGCCTGATCGTCTCCAGCCTATCCGGTACTACAGTCCAGCAGCGCAGAACCAGCATCAACGCCGGCCGCCGGCTCGACATACGGCCAAGGCGCAGTCGACGCACCCCTTTCCTCACCCCTATCCCGCCTAGCCCGTGTTCCTCTCCGTCCCCGGCTGCACCCCTCTCCCCTTCCGCGATCGAGGCCCGTAGGCACCCCTCTGTCCGCCGGATCTCAGGCGACGTCAGCGACGACCAAGGACAGCGGCAGCGCCACAAGGTGAGTCTTTTCCACAGATTAGTTATCTCTTCTCCTGGTTCTCCATCAATCCACCTTCTCCTCTGATTTCTCCCTCTCTTATCCATCAGCCGTGAGAGTAAGAGGGAGAGAAAGGAGGGAGAGAGAGAGAGAGAGAGAGCATGGGGCAAAGGGGAGATTACTGTGAGAAGAGCCTTATAGGGCAAATGGAAAGTGGGGCATTTCGTTTTATCAAATAGCCCGAGTTCGTCAGATCCGCCTATTCGGAATGGAAATACTAGTGAGGAAACTTCGACTTTGAGTATTTAGCGCAGAAGAAATACTGGATTCCTTGATGGAAGCGCCCGGCTTTGGAAGCCTGGGCCTGATCGTCTGAGGTAGGACACGAGATCTGGGTAGATGCAATGATACCATTTTTTAGCTCTTCTGTAGCACACTGCGGCATGGCAGTAGCAAAGGCAGCAAGCAGTCTAGGCCGCAGCTAGCGCCTAGCAGTAGTATTACTCCCTGTCAGTAACCCTGAACAATCTAGACCTAGAAAAGTGAGTTTGTAACACTGTCTCTCTTTCATTTTGCTATTCGGATGATAAAGATTCTGTTCGTGGTATTATTACTTCCTGTCAGTGTTGCCATGTTTGCTGTAATCTTTGGTCAGGGATTGAGGCTGATTTTTTGCTCTGCAGAACACTTCCTCAGTAATACATTGTTCAGTAGTTCCTGAGGTGCACCATGGAAATTATCATCCTCATCTCACTTGTTGTGCTTCTTGTACTGGGAGCACTCTTTGTTATCCCAAGATCCAAAAACAAAGGTAAAAGGGGGGCCTGACTCGTAATCTTAAGCGAAGGCGACTTCACTTTATTGGCGCTGAGTAAATGTTGCAATGCAGGTGAAGGAAAGGATGCACGTTCAGCCGGAAATGGAACGGTGAATTTCATCCTTCGTATTTGAATACTGTAGTTTAACAAGCAACTTTTTCCTGGAATTGCCAGTTACGTTTGTTTATCTGCGCAGACAAGATTGCCGTTGATTAATCCAAAATGCACTTGCTTTAACATGCAGTTTTGTCTTGAACGTATGCCTTTATGCTTTAGAGTGTTGCTTATGGTTGCTAATCTAATGACAAGTTTGCTCTAGGTTAATCCAAAATGCATGGCATTTTCTGTATTTGCTTACTGATATTTCATATTCAGACATCTACGAGCTATTCAAAGAAAGAGGTGTCAACACACAACACAAGGAAGGATTGTTGGATCATAATCAAGGACAAGGTTGGAACAAAACATTCTACTAGTTTACCAACTGCCATCATCTCGCTTTACCATCTAGTTTGAAATTGGGAAATTTATGTTCTCATATTTGCCATGATCCAGGTTTACGATGTAACTCCATACGTGGAGGAACATCCAGGTGGTGATGCCATTCTAAACAATGCTGGTGGCGATTCGACAGAGGGATTTTTCGGGTTTGTAACATCTCATAAATATTGTTTACATCGTATCCTGTCAACATTGTTCTTAAATGATGATTCGCGTTGATGTTACTGATGTATCACCTGACTGCTCGGGTGTTCATTTACTGCACCTTTCGAGGTTAAACTTATTGAAGATCATTAGTAATTTAGTGATATTTTTGTATGGATGGTAATTCAGTAAGTGACAGGGTTACACTTATGGATCTTTTTACCCCATTTAAATTTTTGAATGTATATCACATTCACTTATGGATCTTTTTACCCCCATTTAAATTTTTGAATGTATATCACATTTTAAATTGCTTAATTGGCCCAACTTAATAAATGCATATAAAGGGTATTTCTGGTTTCCCAGTTGCAACAGCATGCAAAGGCAATTTTGCTCTCATTCTTCCCTTCCATGATTTGCTGTTGCTCGCATATTCCAAGTTATGGTGCAATGATTTTGTTATCTTGAATAGTGCCCATGTATTTCTTTTGTTACCACTGAAACTGTGTGTGTTATAGTCCTCTAAAAAAACCTTTCTTGGTCCATACCCATGATATCTGAGAACATGTGGATGTTGTTATCCAAAGCAAGACAAAAGATATTTGCACAAGTAAATTAATAGATCTAGATGGTGGATGGTCCAAAGGAGAAAATTAAGTTCAAACAACAACACTGATGTGGATGCTTCTTATCCTGATGGGAACGTTTCTTATTCGCTAGCTTTGTCAAGGAGAGCTACATCTGATTTTCCTACTTCTATTTCTATTCCGTTATACTACTTTTCAGGAGCGCGTGAAGCTCGCACATCATTGTATTAAGAACTGTATTCCACATAACTATACTAACCCGACGCGCTTTCAGCCCGCAGCATGGCACACGAGTCTTCGACATCATCGAGGATTTCTGCATCGGCAAATTGGAAGACTGATGATGGGGAGGAGAGGCCGTAAAAGCTCCCAAGTGTGAACCCATGCGCTCGTCTGCAATTTTCTGAAGATGACGACGACGAACGGAACCGTTTCCTAATCGTGATCATGACAGCTCCAGGGCCCCCAGCTGTGTGGTTCTGGTTTCATGTTTGACCTCCTGCTTATTCATACTAGTAGCAGTGTGTGACCCGACCATGGACTATTTCTGTGTCCTGAATGTTTTCCGAGATTTATCTCTTCATTTGAGAAGATACGATTTCTTATACTTATTTATGGAACTTTCTCAGGGCAGACAAGGAACCGGGCCAACTTTTCATATTGATTCCTTGCATGACAGTGAGAGGCTTTACTCCATTCAAAGAAAGCTTTTGCTCAGTCAAGTTTTCCTCTGGTCTTGCCTCAGCTGTCAAAGAATTTCACACTGTTGGGCTTAAGGGGGCACGTATGAATTTTCATGTGGCTCATGGTGTCCATGCCTCCATGAATTCATCTTGATGAACACAGTAGTAATTAGTAAGAGGTGATCATTCATTTTGCTGGCTTTTTTGTGAGATCGTGCAAGACAAGCGTAACAAAAGTGTTCGTTTTATTTCGTGTTACAACTGATTACTCCTTTTTAACTTCTATATAATAGAGTGGCATTCTATGTCCAATATCTCTATCGAAATTACAGTTACTGTCTTACTGATTCCCAAGAGATGGTGAATTGTACGAGATGCAGAACACCAACGACAGATTTTTATTTTCCTTGACATAACAATATAATACAATGCAACGCCCTGGTGGCAAAAAGGAAATGGGGAAAAAAGAATGGGGGTGAAGGAGGGGGAGCACTAATCTTATGTCCTAAATTTTAAACTTGAACTGAGGAAGAACTGGCGTGTTCTTCCCTCCTCTGTCTCTCAGAGGGTGGTCAGTCACCTCCAGCTGCTTCTCTAATCTCTACCACTGCTCATCTTCTCTGTTTCTTTGTTTGCGTTCTCTCTTTGCAAACATCTCATGCGAAGAAGGCAGAAATATCGAAGTTGTCAACGTCCTCGTCGAGGATGTTAACGTCCAAGGCAGAGTCGTCGAAGCCCCAGTAGGAGAAGGCGGCCTCCTCCGTGTCGGCCGGCGGCATGCTCGTCGCCTCCACGAGCGCAGACACCATTGTTTGGAGCTCGGACTGCGCATGGAACGGGGTCATGCACATGTGGTTCGAGCCCGAGGTCGCCGGCGAGGGTTCGAGCGACGTGGGCATCGACACGAAGCAGTTCTCCGGCGTCGACGGCGTGGAGAACGGGTGGTGCTGCTGCTCCGGCGGCGTCATGCCGCTCACGGCCGGCGAGGAGAAGCTGAAGGGCGTGGTGGCGCTCCAGCCCTGCGCTCCCGCCGCCGTGAGCCCCTCCGTCTTCACCGTCAGGTTCGAGCTCAGGCTCTGCAGAAGGCTTTCCGCGTCCGGGTTCTTGCCGGCCGGCTGCACCATGCCCGCCGCCGCCGCCGCCGTCTTGTGAACGCAGGTGTGCTCGCCGTGGTAGATCACGTCGAAGAGCGCCGGGTCGTCGTCGGCGCGCTGCACCTGCTTCGTCGCCGCGCATCCCTGGGTCTTCTGGTACGTGCAACGGTAGTATGCCCTGCAAAATTGTGCACGATCCAGGTCAAGCACGGCGCAAAAAAGAACACCATGGCGGCACGTCCAGTTCTCAGCCCTGAACTCTTTTCCTTTTCTCAGAAAAGTTTGCGATTCTGAAGCCAGAACAAAATTACTACTAGCGCAAAGTACTATCATCACGCCATCACTCGTCCAATAGGAGCAGCTCCTTTCGGAACATATCCAACCGGACGCCGTGCGCTCGCTACCCTATTCCTATCAGTTTTGCTAGATTGATCTCATTCACCTTTTATAGCCATTGGATGTGGTGCTATAAGATGCGTGTGTGCTGACGTGGGTTGTATCCGTTCTTGTTTTTCAGATGAATGAGACCAAATTACGTCTCATCTAGATGAGTTCTAGGTACTCCCATTCTTATCTGACATGTGGACGCCATGAATTCGGGAACAGTGTTCCAAATCCAAAGGAGAGATCTCCATGATTGCGTTGCCACTTCGGAAAACAGGTGCGGATTACTATTTGAAATGAGAGATGAACTTTGGCCGAAATGCGGCGAGACCAACCTCGGGTGCTGGGCTCCGAGGATCTCCTTCTGGCCGTACTTCCTCCAGCTGCGGCCGTCGTCGACCGGGGCGTCCGCCCCTTCTCCGGCCGAGCTCACCCTGATCTGACGCCCCCCTTTCTCCGAAGTCTTCCTGCGAATCCAAGAACAAACCAATCACTCAATAATCCAGCAAAAAAAAGAAAGAAATATTATGATTGATGAATCCTGAAACAATTTCTCTGCAGCTGCAAGGGGTTTTGGCTCACCTCTTCTTGTTGGGCTTGAAGGGCGTGTTGGAGACGCCGCTGAGGGGGCTGGGCGTGGCGGAGAGCGGCGGCGAGTCGAGGCCGGCGCCGGCGGCCGAGCGCTTGGGGCCGTTGAAGTGGCCGGACCTGATCATGCCGATGGACCGCTCGGTGACGGCGAAGATCTGCTGGGCGAGCAGCTTGCAGAGGTCGGGCGAGCCCCCCAGGTGCACGTCCAGCTGCTTCACCAGCTCCTTGATGTGGCTCAGCTCCGTCACCACCAGGCCGCTCCCTCCTCCATTGCCCTCATGCACGGCCTCCATCTCTCTCTGCTCGGAGCTTCTTTCTCGCCGGTGTAGGATTCCTCTCCGATTTCTCAGAGCAAATGCAAGATCGGAAGGGTGTGTGTGAGTGTGTGCGTGTGTGTGTGTGGAGAGAGCGGAGGAGAGGCGAAATGAGGATGTGATCGGGGAGAAGGGAGGAGGTGTATTTAATGGGGGGAGGAACCGCGTCCGGGAGCAGAAACAAGAGGACAGTGACCGCGGCGAGCTTAGTGGCATGCCCAACCGGGCCGGAGTTAATGGATTCCTAGATAGACGGTTGCTAGCAAAGCCCGGGCCCTGCAGGAGCTTGGACAATGGACAATGGTTTATTAGTTTGGGCCAACTGCACCTGCACCACAGCAGCAAAAATGTTGAATAGCAAAAGAAATTTCCCTTTGGCTTTGTTTTCACAGTAGAGTCAGGGATTTTCATAGATACTATTTCAGAGAAATTTAATTCATGACTGGAATCTTTCCTGGGGGAGGCGGGAAACCACCCAATTTTCTTATGGATAACAGAGGAGTAATCCCCCAAATTTATATGCACTGCCCCAAGGATTTCCAACAAGAGGTGGTCCCATGCAACATTTTCTCTCTGCCTTCCATCCCATGGACTGTCTTTCTCTTAAATTTTCTGTAAAATTCTCATATAGAATCTTACGGGCTATATTCATGCTTTCGTGTGTTTTAGTGTTCTAAAAACCGCAAAGCCACGACATCATCAAAAGGAAATAAGAATGGGACAGGCAATTCAATCTCGAGACCTATTGGCTATACACGCGTTTGGATTCTTCTTCTTAATAGCAACGGCAGACGTTGTTGATGCCCGGCTTTCCGAAACAAGACGGCGCGCCTTGTGAAAAGCCCCGACTTCATGTTGCAAACCATGGCGGCTACATGCATGACTGTACATGGATGGACGCGTACGCATGCATACATGTCTTCTTTCCTTTGCCACTCCTAGAGGCCACATACATGCAAAGTAAGTCGCCGTGATAGGCTGATAGGCACCCATACACGCTCAAGGCAGGCATATGTGACGTGGTGGCCTTGTCTTGTTCATACCGGGGATATGATGGGCCGAATGGTGCATGGCATGGACGCATGCATGCAAGGTTGGTTCCAACCGTCGCTTTCCCGCGCGCTCGGCGATGCTTCTTCTTCTTCTTTTTTTTTGAAGGCTCGGCGATCAGCCAGGGAAACCGACACTTTTGGTTGTGAATTTGTGATCTTGTGGCGAGACCGTGAGCCCGCTTTTTCGCTCAGTTCCACACTGACAGCAATGCCGTCGATGATGCGGCTGATATCTCAACAAGATCAGCCAGGGAAAATATGCATGGCAGCTGATATCTCTTCTTCCAGCAGTATATTCTGTCTCTTTTACACCAGCTGTTTTCTCTGGCACTGCTACGTTCATGGTAGTACATACCACATAGTATATCTTCGATCGGATGTTGGGAGTTTGTTCCCAGCGTGCAGAGGGTAGGTAAAATCCACTTTCCTTTGGGAACGGAATATCGAGAGGGTCTTAATTAAGTTGTTTCGTACGACTCCTCGACAGCACCCCACTACACTCCACCCTGACTCACTGATCAATGTCATGTTGGTACAAGATCTTGTAGTATTACTGGTCTTATACAGTGATTTCATATGATTCCTTACTAATAAAATTGTTACTTAGACGGTGACTTTAGTCTTACTGTTGTATGATTTTGTAAGGTCTTTTGAGAATAATTAATAAAGTGGCCGGATGCATCGCCCCGATGCAGAGGCCGGGGGTCCTCCTCCTTTTCTAAAAAATTATATGACTTCTTGGCAACCCCTCCGGGTGTTGAAGATATTCACGGATGGCTGTTAGGCCGGCGCATATAAGAGTTGTTGCTAGTTTGTTATAGAGCAAAGATAGCTTTGTATTCTGTTAAGATCATCTCTATCTCCTCCATCCGTTGTACTCCAAGAATTGTATGCGCAACATGGGATAATACCATGCGGCCCTCTGGCGAGAGGGTAGAAGGCTTCCATAACAAATTCTATATCCAGTACATCGGTAATAAATAGTGATTGTCTGTTACAGTATGTGTGTATGTGCCGGTGTTAATCAGGAAATGTTGCTACTAAAAGCCCGTTCGGAGGCTCTCCACTCCACGACTCCCTCCCGGAGCGGCCGGAGCCATAGTTGAAAATTATGGAATGGGCAAAGAGGTACTCCGCAGATCCTTGTATTCTGCGGAGCTGGGGCAGTGCCGAACAGGGCCTAAGCTTGAATGTAACAACCCCATCATCATCTTCATCTCCTAACGGGTCGAACACGATTGGCTTGGTGAGTATAGGCATCCACAACAATCTTAGGCCAGACAGGGGAAGGAGAGAGAGATGTGGAATATTAAGCTCAGTTGCCGATGATGCTGACCAATTCAATGTTGCCCCTTTGCATGCCTGAACCAGGAACCGCATTAGCAGTTGCTCCTACAATCATATACAGTACTATATATCGATCCAGTGGGCGATATCTTTATAGAGACGGAAACCATAAAGGACTACCGGAACCACGGATTAATATTGTAATCCAAGAGTTGTTGTTAGCCATGGGGATCGGATTAATATCTTCATCTAAAAAATGCGTTGTTTCTTCATATAGGTCTACATACATATAAATATTCTTATGTTGCTTTTGATACTGTAATCTTGAACCATGTTATGCTATGTGGTCCTGTGCGTTCAAGCATTTCTTCCGCCGTTATTCAGGTCCGATCCCTTGAGGTCTTTTTAGATCTAGCTTGAATTCATTAATCTGCATTATCTTAATTTTGTCGCATATTCTTCAATGGAAGCAGTGCTTCCGAGCGCGCGTAGGCTAATTAATTCCTTCCTGCATAATGGAAATTAGCACTGTTACTAACAAGATCAGTTCTTGGAAGCGTGTACCAAGCTCATATGGGTCATTAAAATGGTCTATGTCTATATATTCTGTCTCTTTTACAATACACCTGCTGTTTTCACTGGCTGGCAGCGCTACGTTCATGAATGGTATTATATTCGAACGTTGAGAATTTGAGGATAGGTAAATCTACCTACGTTCTGAAAGGAATATCGACATGGTCTTAATTAAGTTGTTTCGTATGACTCTTTGACAGCACTCCACTACACCACACTCCACTCTTTTTTTCTTTTTTCTTTTTGCGGGGCACTACACTCCACTCCGATGAGTGTGATGTTCCTACACGTAATCTTGTATTACTGGTCTTATATGGTGATTTCATATGACTTTTTCACACATATGATTTCAATAATATGACTCCTTCACAACTCCTCGGGTACACTGATGAATGGTATGTACTCCAGTAATTATCTGTTCTATTTCTATTACTTACGACAGTGTTAATCAATAAAATGGTGCTCCTGAGCTTGAATGTAACAATCCCATCCATCATCTCCTAACGGGTCGGTCGAACATAATTGGTGAGTGGTAGCCATCAACCCGCTCACATGGCCCGCCAACGCCGCAACAATCTTAGGCCAGGGAGGAGAAGGAGATGTGGAATATTAAGCTGGGTTGCCGATGATGCTGACCAGTTCAATGTTGCCCCTTTGCATGCCTCAACCAGGAACCGCATTACAATCATATACCATATCGATCCAATGGACGATATCTTTATAGATACGGAAACCATAAAGTACTACCAGAACCGCAGATCAATATCGTAACCCCAGAGTGGTCGTTAGCCATGGGGAATTAGTTTATGTGTACTGCTATTGTTTATCTTCATCTAAAAAAATGCGTTGTTTCTTCGTCAATATTCTTATGTTGCTGTTGATACCGTAATCTTCAACCATGTTATGCTGGGTGGTCATGTGCGCTCAAGCATTTCTTCCGCCGTTATTCAGGTCCGGTCCCTTGGGCTCTTTCAGGTCCAGCTTGAATTCATTCATTATTCTGCACTATCTTAATTTCGTCAGCATATTTATTCTTCAATTGTAGTAGTGCTCTCCGCGCGCGTAGGCTAGTTAGTTCCGGCGGAATGGAAAACTGGCACTGTCACTAACAAGATGAGTTCTTGGAAGCGTGTACGTACAGATCATACGGATCATGATCTTGTCAATTCAGAGCGAGTACGTGGTGCAGATGTTCAACTGGGCGGAGAAAGTTTCCGTTTTGCGTCATGACACATGGCAACTTATGTCAGCTTAATCTGTGATCATGCATATTAGAAATGGAAAGAAAAGGTTAACGTCTTTGGTCGTAAAGCGCGCGCCCGTCTCTAGTCTAGTGGGACTAAAAAGAATTTGGGGCTTTGATGATGAGGGGAGAAGTCAGAGTTAGCATCCCGTAATCCCCATCGGCGAAGCAACCTCGAAGCTGACCGGACGGAGGAATCTTCAAGCCTCAGGCGCGTTAGCGTCACGCCCGTGACGTCGGAGAGGGGAGGGGAGAGAGAAAGCCCGGCCGTGCCCATCGGTCGCATCATTCATTCGTGGCTATGCATGGCTAGCTAGATCCTCACAAGATACGTGTGTGTGTGTGTGTGTGTGTTTACCTTGGGTTTGATTAGATTTTGAAGGCATTTGATGTAGAGTTCATGCTACTATCTTGGATTTTGTTTGGCATGTAGAAACTTCCTGGGAACTGGAGTGAAAGCACAAAAAACTATTGATTGAAGAATACGTATATTGTAGCAGTATATGATTTTGTTACTCTAGTAGCTTGAGAGGCGAACATAAATTCTATTGGAAGGATGATAGGTGATACTAGCGCGCAATATCCTAGAGAACTTGGTAGTAGTACCTCCACCCTCCTAAGTAACAGAAGCGCCCTAACACACATGATGATGGGAGGTAGACTATCAGGCGGGGCTAGGTACGGGATAGGATAAGCTCAGCTGAAACCACATGTGCAACACATAAAACAAAAGTAATTTGAACCCATGGCCTCTCAGCACGACAATGACAGAGCGTCGCTGATGCGATGAGTGGGTGGGGGCAAACTGCCAAAAACAATAAGTAGCCCGCCCTGCCCTGCCCTAAGCCCTAACTACCTATGTTTCCCCGGCACAGCCCCGTCACTGGAAGGTGCACTGGCTACATCAACGCGGGTTTCTTCTCTTGTCTTTGCTAGTAGTAGTAGCTCAGGAATCAAAGAGCTACTCCTATCTCCTTTGATCCTTTTTCTTTAAGAGACAGCGAGAACAGGTCTAATTTGCTGATGAGGTTCCAAGACCGGCATTTTTCTAAAGCGGGAGGCCAAGAAAGGCATTTTTCATTCTAAAGCGTCTCACTACTCTTGCTTTCGTGAATGGGGCCAAAACGTGTGCTGGCAAAAGGTGCTAGCTCGCGAATTAGTAAGCACTTGCACGCTTTACATGATAGCGGCAATGTGCACTATGTTGTTCTCAGCATACATACTGCTGGTGAGCAATGCTTTATACGTATATACTAGTCGTAGCACACCTGCCTCCTCCAACTCATTCATTGGCTGTATATGTATAGAACCGCAGGAATACTTGTCGTAGCACACCTGCCTCCTCCAACTCATTCATTGGTTGTATGTGTACGGTTCTACTACTATAAGTACATTGGAATGGCAGGACCATCTATCTCACATGAAATATCATCGGTTTCCACGGCGTCTCTCACCCTCACCCGCCGGGACCATCGACCAATGAATCAGCGTATTGTATGATTTGAACAATGTAGTGGTAGAGTACGCCCTAGTTAACACAAAAAGTACTAAGCAATGTACCCCGATCCATACGGCGGTTGGAATCGACCGTAGTAACGTATATATACATACTAGCTAGGTGCACCGAGCTGCAGATGTATCACATGTGCGCTAAGACATATACTACTGTACTGCTGCTCTCTCCCATTGGCGGCAACATGCAAGCGCCAACTTGCTGTCACGCTGCTACGGGGAGTAGTAGTATACTCCATCGGGCCCTTGAATGCCTACCGCAATGATGGAGCAAACCGAGAGGGCCTTTCGACCGATCGATCGCATCCGAGGAGACTCTCACCAAACCTAACCGGCCCCAGGTTTTGGATGCGCTATCGGTTGGAGGTTTAGCTGATTGATTAACAATTCAAAAGCTAGTTACCGCGTACGGGTGCATGCATCGTGCATCGGGCAGACGCGGGCGCCCGGCCGCGTGCGTGTGATTCTCTGAACTCCTCAATTTCTCCAAGTGCATGTGGGGGCAGGGACGTACCCGGCGGGAACCGCGTAGGGTAGACGATGGAAAAGGGCGCCCCGCCCGGCCCGACGCCGTCTTCTTCCTCCGCGTTGCCTTTGCCCGTGCATGTGCCGTCTGTCGCGCGCTCTTTCTTTCTCTTCTCTTGGAGCTTTCCCTTCGGGTGTAGCATGGCAGGAAATGGTACGATATTCTCAAAAAAGAAAAGGAAATGGTACGATATGATTGGCCTTTCTGTTAACAACGAACCAAGCTCAAGCGGTAACTGCTTGACAGTTATGCGGGTGTTTCAACTACCTGTTCGACTGCACCTCGTATGTCTAGCAATATGATATTTACTGTTCCCTCCGATCCAAAAGAAGTGCCGAGGTTTTGAACCAAGGTTAGGTCGACGTTTAAAATTACGACACTTATTATGGATCGGAAGTAGTAGTTAAGAAGGTGCTAAACATTACCCTGAACAACAAGAAGAAAAGGTAGTGACATTCACTGCGGAGTAATAGCCAAATTGCATCATTAGATTTTACATAATCGGTGTATCCAAAATATAATTATCATTATTTATAGGACTGCACTAACTGTCAAGCGTTATGTTTTTAGTAACATTACCGAACACCTCCATCCTCCTTTTTAATTACGTGCATGCATAGTCCTGACATATTCCCCTCTCGTTAGGGTTTTACCCTCGCGGCACCGAGCCTTCCTTCCCTGTCCCCGTTCTGCTGCTGCCATCGCTGACCGGCCTTGGTAGGGCTCGTGCGAGGTTGTGGACAGTCGCGTCTCTCCCTGGTCTTGTCGCCACAACAAGCTAGGGTTTTGGTGTGGTGAGTTCTTCTGCAACAGGATCAGAAGAACCTCAGAAGCATGGTGTAGACGAGACGATGAGTAGACTAGGGATCAGGGAGAAAGACCTTGACGATGTCGGCCTTGAAGAGGGGGAACCTTTGCCGACAGAATTCACTCGCTTGCTTGTGTTTCTACGTTTGCACATGGAGAAAAAAAATAGTGAGTACTGGTTTTACAAAAATATGAGAACTGATTGGGATTGTGCCAAAGAGGTTAAGTTAGATCACTTGGTTCAAATCTCTATACTGCTCAATTTTCATGTCTTGGGAACTGAGATAAAGTGGTGGATGGAGGGTCGTGGACCTTTCGCGGTTGCCCCGTGATATTGGCTCATTACGATGGTTTTACAAAGCCATCAACAATTGAACCGTCTAATTTCAAAATTTGGATTCATATCCATGATCTACCAGGCGGGTTTAGTTTGATGGTTAGGCATAGTAGAATCTGGTGATGTGGACTCAAATGAGTTTTCTAGCAATCTCAATTGAGCAAGAGTGTTGATTGATGTGTGCGAACCTCTGCATAATCATGTTTCTGTGCTAAAGAATCTTAATAGGTGATGTCGCTTGAAGCTACGTCGGTACTTCCGCAAAAAGGAAGGGATGATGCAGCACAACGGTGGTAGGTATTTCCCTTTGATATGAAACCAAGATTATCGAACCAGTAGGAGAACCAAGCAACACAACGTAAACATCACCTGCACACAAATAACAACTTCTCGCAACCCGACGTGTTAAAGGGATTGTCAATCCCTTCCGGGGTATGGTGCCTCAAGATAGGCAAACGAACGTGAGATAAATTTGTAGTAGATTGATAGATCGAACGCCAAATAAATAAATGAGAATAGATTGCAGCAAAGTATTTTTGGGTTTTTGGATTAATAGATCTAAAAATAAACGCAAAGAAAAATAGATCGCAAAGGCAAATAATATGAGAAAGAGACCCGGGGGCCGTAGGCTTCACTAGTGGCTTCTCTCGAGAAAAATAACAAACGGTGGGTGAACAAATTACTGTTGGGCAATTGATAGAACCTCAAATACTCATGACGATATCCAACAATGATCATTACATAGGCATCACGTCCAAAATTAGTAGACCGACTCCTGCCTGCATCTACTACTATTACTCCACACATCGACCGCTATCCAGCATGCGTCTAGTGTATTAAGTTCATGGAGAAACGAAGTAATGCAATAAGAATGATGACATGATGTAGACAAGATCTATCTATGTAGAGATAGACCCCGTCGTTTTATCCTTAGTAGCAACGATACATACGTGTCGGTTCCCCTTCTGTCACTAGGATCAAGCACCGTAAGATCGAACCCACTACAAAGCACATCTTCCCATTGCAAGATAAATAGATCAAGTTGGCCAAACAAAACCTAAATATCGAGAGAAGAAATACAAGGCTATAAGCAATCATGCATAAAAGAGATCAAAAAAACTCAAATACATTCATGGGTATAAAAAGATAGATCTGATCATAAACTCAAAGTTCATCGATCCCAACAAACACACCGCAAAAGAGTTACATCATATGGATCTCCAAGAGACCATTGTATTGTGAATCAAGAAAGAGAGGAAGCCATCTAGTTACTAACTATGTACCCGAATGTCTACAAAGAACTACTCACGCATCATCGGAGAGGCACCAATGGAGGTGGTGAACCCCATTCGAGATGGTGTCTAGATTGGATCTGGTGGTTCTGGACTCTGCGGCGGCTGGATCAATATTTCGTCGACTCCCCTAGGGTTTTGGGAATATTGGGGTATTTATAGAGCAAAGAGGCGGTCCGGGGGGCACCCGAGGTGGGCACAACCCACCAGGGCGCGCCTGGGCCTCCTAGCGTGCCCTGGTGGGTTGTGCTCCCCTTGGGGCACCCCCAAGCACAACCATGGCCCGTTGTGTTCTTTCTGGCCCATAAAAATTCTCCATAAAGTTTTGTGGCATTTGGACTCTATTTCATATTGATTTTCTGTGATGTAAAAAACATGAAAAAATAGCAACTGGCACTTGACACTATGTCAATAGGTTAGTACCAAAAAATGATATAAAATGACTATAAAATGATTATAAAACATTCAAGATTGATAATACAACAACATGGAACAATAAAAATTATAGATACGTTAGAGACGTATCAGCATCCCCAAGCTTAACTCCTACTCGTCCTCGAGTAGGGAAGTGATAAAAACAGAATTTTTGATGTGAAATGCTGCCTAACATGTCATATCATATTTCTTTCTTTATAGCATGGACATTTGGACTTTTCTATTGTTCAAAGCAATAGTCTAGTTTTGACATGATAATTTAAATACTCAAGCATATCAACAAGCAACCATGTCTTTCAAAATATCAACGCTAAAATAAGCTATCCCTAACCTATCATGCTCAACCATTGATCCATTCATGAAACACACTCGCATATTAGCTACATCCAATACTCAAGTACGATCATATTGCCTCCTAGTTGGTGCTTTTATAAGAGAAGACGGAGACTCAAATTCAAAAATAAAAATTGCATAAAGTAAAAGAAATGCCCTTCGCAGAGGGAAGTAGGGATTTGTAGAGGTGTCAGAGCTCAAAGCAAAAAAACTTAGAGATAAAAACATTTTGGGAGGTGTATCCATCCCACCAACGAAAATGACTTAGAGTTCCCAATACTTTCCATGCTTAGATATATCATAGGCGGTTCCCAAACAGAAAATAAAGTTTATTCCTTTTTCCATCATACTTTCACTTTCCATGGCTAGCCGTATCCACGGTTGCCCTCCATACCAACACTTTTCAAGGAATTTATTATTTGACAACATAAAGTAAATTCATTTTTCATTTCGGGACTGGGCCTCCCTAATAACTTTGCCTCACTCTTGTGCAATGACAAGTGAATAAACACTCATCTTGAGAATAACACATCTAGCATGGAAAATATTAGCCACCCCTCACCGCCCCGCGAGTGAAACAAACACACAAAAGAGAAGTTTATTTTTGAAAATTAGAGATGGCGCATGCAAATTTGCTTAGAACGGCAAAATAATACCGCATATAGGTAGATATAATGGACTCATGTGGCAAAATTGGTTTAAAGTTTTTTGGATGCACAAGTAGTGATCATACTTAGTGCAAAATGAAGGCTAGTAAAAGATTGAGAAGCGACCAACCAAGAAATGAATAATCTCATAAGCGAGCATTAAGCATAACTAACACCGAATAATGCACCATAAGTAGGATATAATTTCGTTGCATAATTGTTGACTTTCATGCTTGCATAGGGAATCACAAACCTTAACACCAATATTCTTACTAAAGCATAATTACTCATCAAGATGACTCACATATCACATCATCATATCTCAAAACTATTACTAAGAATCAAGTTTATTTTGTCCAATGATCTTCATGAAAGTTTTTATTATATCTTTCTTGGATATCTATCACTTTGGGACTAATTTTCAAGTGTTGCTTTTAACAAGCTCAAACAAATATAAGTGAAGATCATGAGCATAATTTTTCTTTCTCTCAAATTAATTTAAGTGAAGCAAGAGAGAATTTCTTGAAAATTTTACTAACTCTCGAACAAATATAAGTGAAGCAAGAGAGCATTTCTTCAAAAATACTAAAGCACACCGTGCCCAAAAAGATATAAGTGAAGCACTAGAGCAAGTCCACGGCTCATAAAAAAATCAGTGAAGCATAGAGAGAAATTCTAACAAGTCATGACATAATGTTGGCTCTCTCAAATAGGCGTGTCCAGCAAGGGATCAAGACTTAAAACACAAAGTAAAACAAGCAAATACTCATATCATACAAGATGCTCCAAGCAAAACACATAGTATGTGATGAATAAAAATATAGCTTCGAGTAAACTACCGATGGTCGTTAGAAGAAAGAGGGGATGCCACTCGGGGTCATCCCCTAGCTTAGTTGGTTGCTCATTTTTGGATAATAGCTTGGGATGCCAGGGCATCCCCAAGCATAGGCTCTTCTACTCCTTATTCCTTCATCCATCGTAAGATAACCCAAAACTTGAAAATTTCACTCACATAAAACTCAACAAAACCTTCGTGGGATCCGTTAGTATAAGAATAATAAATCACTACTATAAGTGTTGTATCAAATCAATTCATATTTTGTTCTTGCATTATATCTATTGTATTCCAACTTTTCTATGGCAAAAACTCATCAAAGAAAACCATAGAGCCATCAAAATAAACACACAACACAAAGAAAACAGAATCTGTTAAAACAGAACACTCTATAGCAACCTGACTATTTCGAATACTTCTGTAACTCCAAAAATTCTGAAAAATTAGGACAACCTGAGAAGTTTGTATACTGATCTACTGCAAGTGGAATGTGTATATTATCGCTCCATGGTAAAAAAATGAAAATTATGTTTGTGAGCGCAAAAGTTTATGTTTTTTCAGCAAAATCAAACAACTATCACCCAAGAAGATCCTAAAGTCTTTACTTGGCACAAACACTAATTAAAACGTAAAAACACAATTATAACAGTTGAATAATTGTGCTAACACTCAAAAACAGGAAGCAAAAAATAAAAAATAAATCTTATTCATTTGGTTGCCTCCCAACAAGCGCTATAGTTTTACGCCCTTAGCTAGGCATAAAGCAAGGATCTATGTTTTTGTCATCTTTGTTCTTATCATTCTCAGAGGTGCTTTCATCATGGGGTTTTGTAAACACAACATAAAACATATTATCCATAGAAACCTTAGCATTCCTAAGTTGATGTTCATCATAACCTCTTTGATTCCCCGCAACAATCCAAGAGTAATGTTGGTTAACATTATTGAAAACTTGTTGGATTATATCTAGAACATGGACTTCCTTTTTGAGATTCTCATCAAAGATTTTATTATCCCCAAGCAAATGTCTTAAAGCATAATCACTATTGTAAAGAATTTCATCTATCATATTTTTTTCATGGTTCATACCATAAAAATCAAAGATTTCCCTAGCTTCCCGTATTATGTAGTCAAACTCATTCATAAGAACGAGAGTGGCCAACTTTTTAGCCCTAGGATTCTCTATAATGGGAAGTTCAAAAAACAATCTTTGCAAAATAGGATGGGTACGAATAAATTTACTTTCAAGTTTCAGAACTAGTGCTGAAATAGCATCCGCATAAGATCTAGTAATTTTAAGTATAAGAGCATCATCGAGACTTAGATTCCTAACACAATTGAAAAATTCTTGGATACGTTCTTTTCCCATAATGTTCCCTTGCCCCACTACCAAAAAAAGACACATCCGTGACATTTTGGGCTGAACAATTTTTTTCCTATCATGCTTATGACACTTCTATGACGATAATTGTGACAAAACCCGGTATCATCATAGATGTGGTGGGGTCCTACTTCTATGACAAAAAATCATGACATAAAATGGACTTTTCGTCCTAGGCGGGCCGGAGACGCAACTGCATGACATTCTTTGGGTCGTCCATGACGGAAAAAACCATGGTAGAAGTGAGGGCGAGGAAACTATCGGGGAGTTCCCAGTTACGGTGGGTGGTCGGGGGCCGAGCGATGCGCGTTACTCTCGTACGTACGCGCATGTGTGCGAGGCGTTGAGCTCTAACTAAATCCGAGCAAGGCGTTGGGCTCTAACTGAACTCGAGCGATTGCACTATAGGCTATGCGTTACTGAACCCGAGCGATCGATCGATCCCTTGCTGTTAACTGAACCCGAGTGATTCCTTCGCTACTGCTGCTAACCGAAGCTGATCGAACACTGCTGCCTCCTTCCCTTGATTTAGAGTGAGCATTGTTGAGGGGGTTTGGATGAATAGTTCTCGGTGGGGGGTTGGATGAACAGGACCCCGTGGTAGTAGAGGCCGTTGCCCTTGGACGAACAGTACCCCGATCGATCGAGCCGGTGGATGAATAGGACCCCGTGAAGGGCTGGTTGAACAGTAACTGTTGGAGGGCTGGATGAATAGTAGCCCGTGGAGGGGTGGTTGAACAGGACCCCGTGGAGAGGGCTGGCTGAACAGTAGCCGGTGGAGGAGTGGTGGAGGCTGGATGAACAGGAGCCCGTGGATGAACAGTTACATGTGGAGGCTGGAGGAGATCGACGGTGGATGAACAGGAGCCCGTGGAGGCAGTCGACGATGGATGAACAGTAGCCTGTGGAGGCAGTCGACGGTGGAAATGAACAGTATCCCATGGAGTCCCGTTTTGCGGTACGCCACACCCCTTCCGATGTAAAAGACCCTCGTTTCGACCGTAGCGCTCCAACACAAGTCCGTTTCCTTCGTTTTGCGGTACGCCACACCCCTCCCGATCAACAGGACCCCGTTTTGACCGTAGGAGATCCTTTTCCTCCCTTTTGCAGTACACCAGACCCCTCCCGATGAACAGGATCCCGTTTCCACCGTGGCCGGTCGAACACAAGGCCGTTTCCTCCGTTCTACGGTACGCCAGGTCTCGTTTCCATCGGCTGTTCTGTCCAAGCCGGTTGGCTCCCGATGAACATGACGACGCATTTCGTTCTGACCCAGCCGGTTGCCTCCCCATGATCACGATGACCGCGCAGCTTCTCCGTTCCGACCCAACCATGTACACGTGCCCTGACTATATGTATGCGCGAGTAGGCGTTCGAGACCCCGCCCGTATGTACGTACGTGGCCATTTTTTCTTTCTTGCACCCTGACCGCTGTACGTATGTGTACATGCTACGTGCGCGCCTCTACTACTACACATGCGTGCCTCTACACCGACCAGTATGTACGTACACGTTTGCGACTAGAATGACAATGCTACATACGCTTCGACCAGGTGGGTCCCGACTGTCAGGCACTTCCTTGCATGCGAAGATGTAGCTGGTGGGTCCAGCAGTAGGGGGAGAATGTTTTGTGAAATCATTATTTTTCTGTAATAAGGAGGCACTTCCTTGCCGCGGCCGTGGACCCAGTTGTCAGCCTCTCCACGTATAGTACTCTTCCGATGGAAGTCTTTCCTTGACCACGTTGACCATGCCGCGTCAAGAGTACCAGGGCGGTAGAAGACGACAAGGCCTAGGAAGGGGATGACGCGGAGCCGGGGAAGACGCGCCAGTGGATGCCCACGCAGAGGGGAGTACGTGGGTTGACTGCTTCGGCTGCCATCGCTGGAGAATAACATGAGGTGTGGGTGAGTATAGAGGGATGGCATGGCCAGCGGTGGCAGCACAGCCGGACATGGGAGGCAGGAGCCGGCAGCATGGCCGACGCTTATTTGGGAGGCTGGAGCAAGAAGACCAGAGGTTGAAAAGGCATTACGGCCGTTGGATGAACATCGTACAGTCACTTGAGCTAGAATCGTTCATATTGACTAAGTTGACAAAGCCCTCCGTCCCTGTCATCTTAGTAGGCCAACAAGTCAGCCTCCCACTATGGTGGGTCCTAGCTAGCAGGGGGAGTTCATTTTTGTGTGCATAATAAAGAGGCACTTCCTTGCGTGCGAAGATATAGCTGTTGGGTCCGACCTGTCAGCGGGGGAACGTTTTTTCGCGAAATACAGAGGCCCTTCCGGTGGGTCCCAGCTGTCAGGTGGAGAAATCATTATTTTGCGCGTAATAAGGAGGAATTTACTTGCGTGCGGCCATGGACCCAGCTGTCAGCCTCTCCATGTACAGTCCGCTTCCGATGCATGTCGTTCGTTGACCACGCCGCGTCGAGAGCACTTGGGGGTGGACGACGGCGAGGCCTAGGAAGGGAATGACATGGAGCTAGGGAAAACTCGGCGGTTGTTTCCCACGTAGATGGGAGTACGAGGGTTTACTGGTTCGTCTGCCATCGCCGGAGAATAACAACAGGTGTGGATGAGTAGATGGATGGCTAGGCCAGCGATGGGAGTACGATGGGGCATTGAGACCTGCGCGGTAGCACAACCGGTCGCGGGAGGAGGAAGCAGGCAGCCCCGCCGGCGCTTATTTGAGCAGCTGGAGCAGGAAGAACAGAGATTGAATAAGCATGACGGCCATTGGATAGACATCCAACAGTCACTGCTTATGCGTCAACGTTTTTTAGGAAAGCCTCAAATCTGTGGAAAACAACATACAACCCATCTGCCATTATTTCTAATAATTTACAGCCCATTTTCTAATTCTTAAGGTTTTTTGGAGCCCATATTCTTTTTTAGCATTACAAACCATATTGTGGCCACGGTTAAAATATTATACGAAATTTGGTATATTTCGGTGCGGTCTGAACTGTTTTTAATCCTGAAATTTTGAGTCGCATTCAAACTTATTTTCAAAATAAATGTATATCGATATAAAATCTAATAAATTGTCCACGCATAAACAATAATGCAATTTAAAATCTCAAAATAAAAAAAATTGAAACTAATTGCCGGTTTGATGTGTTTTAAAAATGTATAGCCCATTTCTCATTACTGATAGGCCATTTTCCCAGCCAGCCGAATGAAGCTCTCCTCGTCTTACAAGATTTACAACCCAACAGGCCTGACAAAGTGACTTACCTGACAAATCACAAAAAAGTGGGCTAGCCATTGTGAGAAAGAAAGAAAAAACTACTGGGCTGGTCTGTGGTAAACATAAAAGGAAAGGATGTCTATACAGGCCAAAGTGCCCCGCACAGCCCAGTTGACACCCTACTCCCGTCTCAAAAACAAATTAGATAAATGCCACTCTAATTATGGCGATTCATAAAAACACCACTGCAATTTCTAACCTTTGAAAAATGCCACTGTAATTTTTGCAAACTTACAAAAAACCCACTCCAATTTTTGCAAATTTTGAAAAACGCCACTCCAGGGTTGGAAAAATGCCACTCGAAATGGCATAAAATGGCATTTTTCAAAGTTTGGGAATTGCAGTGGCATTTCTCAGAATCACCAGATTTGGACTGGCATTTATCAAATTAACCCAAAACAAAAATAACTGGGCGAGCTGCTGGGTCCCTGGTGTCAGCTGCTCATTGTGCAATTCTCTCGTTTATTGACTACGTTGACAATGACATGGGACCCAGATGTCAGAAATCCATTAGGAGGAGCCATTTTTTATTGGCTTGAAATAAGGAGGCACTTGCTTACGTACTGCCATGACCTTGGTGGATCCCTTCTGTCATCCTCTCCACGTACAATCATCTCCTAATTGTGTACGCGTCAACCTGGTAGGCCCACAAGTCAGCCTCTAAACCCATGGCGGACAAATACAACCCATTTAAAAAAAATAACAGCCCATTCCATACGTTCAAATGGAAAGTTCAACATTCAGAGTAAAGTAACCGATCTGATCCAGATATAGAGTACTGAACTTCCACCTTGACAACCATCATAGCCAAGTTAACTATCTACTCCCACTAATACTCTAGTAGTGTACAAGTACTAACTTACTCTTAACTAACTAGACGATGCCGACCGCCATCTGCGGTACACGCTAAACGTTGGCACCGGCGTCCTCCGCCTCGCCTCGGACGTGCTAGAGGTGCGATAGGGCGCGTTGCTCACGCGCGTTGGCCCTTTCCATGCCGACGTGGTCCACCGAAGCTTCGACTTCTAAGCGGGAAACCCACTTGACGAGCTGGTAGTAAAATTCAGCGTCATGAACGCGTGCATGCCCGACAGCCTCCAGGGCTATTTGCCGGGCGCCAGCCTCCACGTAGTCGGCCCAGTGGCGAGCGCTCTGCTCGTGACTCAGAGCGTCGATGCGCTGCTGCTCCATGTCCCGCTGGCGGCGCAAATCGGCGATACACTGCTCCTCCGCAAGGCGGTCGCGCTCCAACAACTCCTCATACTCTGCATTGCCATCTAAAGACCGATAGAATGCATCGTCCCTCCGTCTGCCTTCCGGTGAAAAACCGAACACTAGTTCCGGCGGTGACCGCCTCCGGCGTCGCCTCTCGCGGACAGGCGGGGGCATGGCGGACGTGGCGAGAGCGAGGATAAATGGCGAGCGACGTCGAGCCGGTGGGGGCTTATGAGGATAGGGCGAGTTCGGTGATGGTGCCACCGGAGAAGCCTGAGAAACAGTAATTATAGGCGGAAGGTAGGCGAACTAGTGTGTCGCGGGAAACGCGACGGTCATCGCGGTCATCAAAATTCAATGCATAAGCATGCATGGCTTAGTGCGCCAGCTTGCTGTGGAAACTAGGAAAACTAAAATTATGACTGTGTCGTCCCGTCCCGTCCCTGGTGCGTCCCGTCCGTGCTGGGTCGCACGCCGGCATGGCGGTCAAACAAGTGCACTCGAATCATCCAGATGAGGTACTCCCTCCTTGTCAAAAATGATTCCACCACTCATCATCTACCTTGGTTGGTGAGATTTTTGAATTAAGCCCTACGAGCCAGAAAGGAGGTAGTGCGTGCATGATCCGCTATTTATTCGTGTAGGATCGAGTAGGTCGTTTTTTGAATTGAGCCCTGCAAACCGGAAAGGATGTAGTACGTGCGTGATCCGCTATTTATCCGTGTAGGATCGAGTAGGTCGGATAGTGTACATGTAGGATTGAGTAGGTCAGATGGTGTATGTGTAGGATCGCATTAGCTGATGAACGTTCACTAGGAGATAAGGCATTTGCGAACGTTTTTGCTGGTAGTTTCTTCAGATTCGCATGGCATTTTCTTCAGAGCAGCTTGTTAGTTTCTTCAGAGGTAGGCATTTTTATTCAAAAAACTGCCACGTCGAATCTTGCGTCGCAACTAAAACTTCCGGGAGCGCATTAGGTGATCGATCAGTAACTTGTAACACTAAGCAAACAGAAACAAGGAACTGTTAGTAACTTGTAAACACTGAGAACACAGAAATAAGGATCATGCTGTGCACAACAGTAAGAGCCGATCCGTTCGAAATGTTCACACGAGACTCACAGGCCTAGCATTGTAGTATGTTCACATTAGTAGCCCAAATTCAAAACCAAATAGTATGATTCCCATACATAAGATCAACATGTGAATGCATCTCAATGATTCATAGATCATATACAAATATGTAGCTCCAAAAGCAAAGTCTAGAAAAAACATCTGTTCTTCCTACTAACATGGATGCTTCTCTTGGCCAACATTCAGTACAGAGTGAAAGACAATTTTTTTGTCAAGTCTACAATTCCTCTTGAAAACATTAGTGGTTTCACCAACAGCTGGAACCATGAGAATGAACCACACATGCTGGAGGAACACCCACTACAATATGATTCGGTCTTCTCTCGATCACACGGCGAGACTATTTTCGGAATACAAACTTTAACTTAGGCAAAACGATGCCCATTGTATAATCAGACCAAAGCAATGAAGCACCTAGTGTTGGCCAATAAATAGTACAGTACTACTTTTCTGCAGTCCATGAAGTGACTATCCAATCTTCTGTGTCTATTTTCAAATGACACTGCATGTAGTGCCTATATTATTCTCTTGTGCAGTTCAACCAAAATTATGGTCACTTTGTTTGTTTGCCAAATAGCAAAGGGCAGACATCTCTGTCTGCACAAATATCAAGCAACTAGTAAACATATACCCCACCTTGTATTTTCAGTTTAAACATGTCTCTTCCGCTTAGCATCTGTCATGTTTTGCAATGGACAATTTGATACAGTCATGTTTTGCCTTGGATAATTTCATACTGAATTGATTTGCTTGTTCAGAGGAGAAATATAGCGCCTATTCTTCATCAGACCAAGGATATCCATGTTCGCAGTGATGGAAGAGGTGAAATCGATACAACCGAAATTGAGCATCCAACCATTGAATCTTGTCCCGCACCTCCAATGTAGGTCCACCCTGCCAATAAATTCACATGCAAACCACTAGTATTACTATCTAATGACAGTATAAAAAGAGTAGCAAGATAGTAGCAAACCATGTACCTTCGTAATCAACAACTCATAGTGCCACCAATTGGATATAAAGGTTTGGAAGAAAACATGCTCCTAATGTTGAACCATTTGGACATTTTGTGCAGTTCCACTAAAATTGAGCATCCCTGTTTGCATAGATATTGAAAGTGTGATTACTATAAAAGTGGCACTAGTTGAAGCATAGACTCACAAATATAAGCATTCCAATTTCTTAATGGGAAAAGGTAGCAAGACTGTTTCTAACCACCTGTTTGAAGGAATAAATAAGGCAACAATGGTTGATGTCAGGAAGGCATACATAGTTTTTTCTGAAAAATTGAGCCATTCCTGACCTTTCCTCTTCTTTTAACCATATTTTGTGTAGTTCAAATAAAATAAAATGCCATCACCGCCTTAACAATTCAGTGACACTATACAAATGGAAATGACTTAACATTACATCATGATGTCAGGTATGTAGTCGACAGGCATTAGAGACAAACATACAGACCTCCTCCGATAACATAATGAACATTAATTTTAACAAAGGTGTAGTGAACTCTACACCCTCTATTCCTTAATATAAGACGTTTTCGCGGTTCAATTTAAAGTACCCAAACGTCTAGTATTTAGAGAAACAGGTAGTAGTTTTCTTGAGCACATATCTAGGAAAGCTTGCCAGACTTTATATATGTCCATACGCTAATGCAACACCATTCGAATAGTACAAATATAGACTAATCCAGTGGCTAGTGCAACAGTAGAGTAGTTATTTTATTACAGGGTATAGTATAATGATTTTACTGAACAGATTTCCATAAGCTCTTGCACTGGAAGATTTCTATAAGAATTAACAATACAAAATTTAAAGGTAACATGTTTCAGCATTGGTATAGTAGTTGTGCAAGAGCATTAAACCAAATACTAAAGTCCAAAGGTAACTAGCATATTAACTAATGACAGTATAAAAAAGTGCAAACCACGTACCTTCAAGGTAAATATTATTAACTAACTCGAGGTATGTAATCTATAAGCATTAACAGTGCAAAAATCTGAAGGTAGTAACAAGATTCATCGTTGGTATAGTGGTTGTGCAACAACATTAAAATGCATTAGCTGAAAAATCTTTAATACATCCACAATCAACAGCTAACCCTGAAATAATCCACTAACATTAAATGGCACCACTTAAATCTATCGATGGCATTAGACTAAGTGCGACATTAGTTAAATGTGGCATCACTATAGCAGTAGCATTGCTTGACTTGACCGCTGGCATTATACTAACAGCAAAAAGTGGCAATAATAGCATGGGAGGCCCATTCGGATAGTGGGCGCACCAGTACGATGTACCTCCACGGACACATAGAGTGGTGAGGGAGGTATGGTTGCCCAGAGCAACAAATATCCAGGCAACATATGTGGATTACGTCCCATTTTTGCCCTCTTTAGCTACTGATCTTCCCTTTTCAACCGAGATGCGGGTTCAATGCCTAGTCTCTTGGACAGTATAGTCTCCCTTCCTTTCCTTATTCAACCCAGACATGAATTAGTCTGCATGAAGTAGGGTTTCCTTTAATAGTGCAAGTTAAGGTTTTCTTCTGCGTGACAAGCAGAGTAGAGGATAGCAAATTGGGAAGATGGTGGAGTGGAAAAAGATCCACATGCAGCGACGTGGCAGATGGGGCAATAGAACAAGGGTATGGTTCGAAAAGTGGTAGCATACCTGAGGGTCAGCGGGAAGTGGCTTCACTAGTGGCCGTCGTCCTCCACACACACTACGGCAACGAGCTTGGGGAAGGAGGCCATCCCGTGCAGGCGCTAGGTCTGAGAGGACGGCCTTGTCGTCAGTGCGTGACCTCGCTCGCCGACGACGAGTGCGTCAACACTGCACGTCCTTTTCTTCCCCGACGGATCTGTGACCACCGGTGAGGAAGGAGAGAGAGTCCGTCTTTTTTAGATCTGGAGAGAGGGTGATAGTGTGAGAAGAAAGTGGGCAGCCCTTAGCAAGAAAGCGCTGAAGCTCCAGCCTACATATCTTTTTTATACTACTAGTACTATAGGTGGAGTAGTGGTAGAGTAGTTTATAATCTCTCTACATACAATACCAGTTAGTCGTGCTTCAAAACTGAACGACACGTCATTAAAAAAGGTCGATAACTAATGCGGCGCCTCGGCCAATGCGGCCAGATCGCATTTTGCATGAGAAATTACACACCATGTTTCGTTGACATGTGGTCCCGTTCCCACATGTAAGTGAGACGACGGCGAGTCCTTTTGTACAATTTCTGAACGGACATCTATGTAGGCCGGGGCGCCTCTTCGTGTACCGTGGCAACCGTCCACCGACTCTTCGCCTTTCCCTCTCAATTTGGAACTGTTGTCGCACGCTCTTCCTCCCTCCTCCATTTGCCTTCAACATTCCTTCTGCCATTGTTCGATCGTCTTCTCCATGGAGGGAACATGCCAGAAACGATCCCGTTATTCTTGCCCCGATCTGAAAGATGACATGGTGGAGGAACTCATTGATCGGTATGACGTCATCACCTCGGCTAGCATGGCAGGTTCGTTCAAGACTATTCTCGACTCAACTAATAACATCATTACAAGGAACCCAAGGGTCCAGGAGCGGTTTGATCTCCCCTATCTTCTTCACCGTGAACCTGGTCACCGGCGCGCGGACGACGCAGGCCTCGCCTTGTGCAAGTTGTTGCCGCTTGATAATGATACATGTGATGTTAAGATGCCATCACTTGAGGGTAAGTCTTGGGAAGGCGCAAATGGAGATTGGGTTGTTTATATTGGGCACAACTGCGAGTGGGAACTTGTGAATGTGTACACTTGTCACCGGATTCCACTTCCAAAAATATCAGACTGCCCAGAGGTTGACCACACCGGTATTCTACGTACGTTCAACTACGATCATGGTGACTATCGTCTACAGAAGATAGCAATTTGCCGAGTTCCTGACCGCTCTTGGGGTTATAGGAATACTTGGGTTGTCACTATCTTCAACAAGCTTGCCGTCCTTCATGGTTCGACTCGATGGATATTGCTCAAAAATCAGTTTCTATACACGGATGAGTATTGTGATGCAATTCAATACGAGGGTCTTGTGTTTGCTGCCACCACTCGTGGCACTATTTTTGCATGGAATCATCATGCTTTCGGTACGTTTGTCTTCGACCGTAATTATAATTGTTTCATCCACATGCATGCGGGTTAGCTAGTCTCGCTTTACTAATTAACCTTCTTGTCTGTCCAAGGTCCTATGAACATTTCACCACCTATATTTGAACATTTTTATAACCAAGGGGGAGATGACAATGATGATGATCACGAGCATGGGGACCCATATACTCTGTGGCGCCTGGCAACTTATTACGATGGATCACCTCTTCTTGTCTGTATACAGGGCACTGCTGATGTTACTAAGGAAGCAGGTGTTGTCACCCATGGTCGCACTCTCCGGACCTATTCCAACATCTGTTGTAGGGTATTCTGGATGGATAATACTGTGCTAGCACCAACACATTCTCCCTGGTTTAGTATTGATACTCTTGGAGGAAACTCGCTCTTCCTTGGACAAAACTATCCAATCATGATGAAAGGCGATCCAACTACTGTTGACACAATGTTACTACCATTTATGATAAACAATTGTATCTATACCTCGAACATTGCTATGGTTTACTACCGTGGCTATCACAATATGCGTCCTGACATAGGGCGCTTCAGCCTGGATGATCAGTCCTGCATTGGTCTCGAGATTGACAATAGCTGCCCCTTCCCAGAGAATAACTCTTGGTTCAAAGCAAGTGTTTCCAACGCCGAGGATTAGTTGAGCTGATGTTTGATCTCTACTACACAACCTTCTTCTTGTAGACGTTGTTGGGCCTCCAAGTGCAGAGGTTTGTAGGACAGTAGCAAATTTCCCTCAAGTGGATGACCTAAGGTTTATCAATCTGTAGGAGGCGTAGGATGAAAATGGTCTCTCTCAAGCAACCCTGCAACCAAATAACAAAGAGTCTCTTGTGTCCCCAACACACCCAATACAATGGTAAATTGTATAGGTGCACTAGTTCGGCAAAGAAATGGTGATACAAGTGGTATATGGATGGTAGATAAAGGTTTTTGTAATCTGAAAATATAAAAACAGCAAGGTAACTAATGATAAAAGTGAGCACAAACGGTATTGCAATGCTAGGAAACAAGGCCTAGGGTTCATACTTTCACCAGTGCAAGTTCTCTCAACAATAATAACATAATTGGATCACATAACTGTCCCTCAACATGCAACAAAGAGTCACTCCAAAGTCACTAATAGCGGAGAACAAACGAAGAGATTATGGTAGGGTACGAAACCACCTCAAAGTTATCCTTTCTGATCGATCTATTCAAGAGTCTGTAGTAAAATAACATGAAGCTATTCTTTCCGTTCAATCTATCATAGAGTTCATACTAGAATAACACCTTAAGACACAAATCAACCAAAACCCTAATGTCACCTAGATACTCCAATGTCACCTCAAGTATCCGTGGGTATGATTATATGATATGCATCACACAATCTCAGATTCATCTATTCAAACCAACACAAAGTACTTCAAAGAGTGCCCCAAAGTTTCTACCGGAGAGTCAAGACGAAAACGTGTGCCAACCCCTATGCATAGGTTCATGGGAGGAACCCGCAAGTTGATCACCAAAACATACATCAAGTGGATCAATAGAATACCCCATTGTCACCATGGGTATCCCACGCAAGACATACATCAAGTGTTCTCAAATCCTTAAAGACTAAATCCGATAAGATAACTTCAAAGGGAAACCTCAATCCATTACAAGAGAGTAGAGGGGGAGAAACACCATAAGATCCAACTATAATAGCAAAGCTCATGATACATCAAGATCGTACCACCTCAAGAACACGAGAGAGAGATAGAGATCAAACACATAGCTACTGGTACATACCCTCAGCCTCGAGGGAGAACTACTCCCTCCTCGTCATGGAGAGTACCGGGATGATGAAGATGGCCACCGGAGAGCGATTACCCCTCTGGCAGGGTCCCAGAACGGGTCTAGATTGGTTTTTGGTGGATACGGAAGCTTTTGGCGGCGGAACTCCCGATCTATTGTGCTAACTAAGCAATTATGTCCTCTCAAAATAACATGGCCAAAGAAAGTTCATCCCTACAAAATCATATAGTTTAGTCATGCTCCATTTTCGTCACACAAGATTGCTCTCATCATGCACAACCCCGATGACAAGCCAAGCAATTGTTTCATACTTTAGTAATCTCAAACTTTTTCAATCTTCACGCAATACATGAGCGTGAGCCATGGATATAACACTATGGGTGGAAATATAATATAATGAGGGGGTTATTTGGAGGAGACAAAAAGGAGAAAGTCTCACATCGACGCGGCTAACCAATGGGCTAGGGAGATGCCCATCAATTGATGTCAATGCAAGGAGTAGGAATTGCCATGCAACAGATGCACTAGAGATATAAATGTATGAAAGCTCAACAAAAGAACTAAGTGGGTGTGCATCCAACTTGCTTGCTCACGATGACCTAGGGCACTTGAGGAGGCCCATTGTTGGAATATAGAAGCCAAGTTCTATAATGAAAATTTCCCACTTGTATATGAAATTGACAACATAAGAGACTCTCTATCATGAAGATCTTGGTGCTACTTTGAAGCACAAGTGTGGTAAAAGGATAGTAACATTGTCCCTTCTCTCTTTTTCTCTCATATTTATTTTTTTGTTGTTTTTGTTGTTGTTTTGGGCCTTCTCTTTTCTCTCTCTTTTTTTGGCCTTTCTTTTTTTCGTCCGGAGTCTCATCCCGACTTGTGGGGGAATCATAGTCTCCATCATCCTTTCCTCACTGGGACAATGCTCTAATAATGATGATCATCACACTTTTATTTACTTATAACTCAAGAATTACAACTTGATACTTAGAACAAGATATGACTCTATATGAATGCCTCCGGCGGTGTACCGGGATTGCGATGGATCAAGTGTGACATGTATGAAAAATTATGAACGGTGGCTTTGCCACAAATACGATGTCAACTACATGATCATGCAAAGCAATATGACAATTATGATGCATGTCATAATAAACGGAACGGTGGAAAGTTGCATGGTAATATATGTCGGAATGGCTATGGAAATGCCATAATAGGTAGGTATGGTGGCTGTTTTGAGGAAGATATAAGGAGGTTTATGTGTGAAAGAGCGTACCATATCACGGGGTTTGGATGCACCGGCGAGGTTTGCACCAACTCTCAATGTGAGAAAGGGCAATGCACGGTACCGAAGAGGCTAGCAATGATAGAAGGGTGAGAGTGCGTATAATCCATGGACTCAACATTAGTCATAAAGAACTCACATACTTATTGCAAAAATCTACAAGTCATCAAAAACCAAGTATTACGCGCATGCTCCTAGCGGGATATATTGGTAGGAAAAGACCATCACTCGTCCCCGACCGCCACTCATAAGGAAGACAATCAACTAACACCTCATGTTTCAAATTTGTTACACAACGTTTACCATACGTGCATGCTACGGGACTTGCAAACTTCAACACAAGTATTTCTCAAATTCACAACTACTCAACTAGCACAACTTTAATATCACTATCTCCATATCTAAAAACAATTATCAAGTATCAAACTTCTCTTAGTATTCAATGCACCCTATATGAAAGTTTTTATTATATTCCTGTTAGATGCCCATCATATTAGGACTAAATTCATAACCAAAGCAAACTACCATGCTGTTTAGGACTCTCAAAATAATATAAGCGACGCTTGAGAGTTCATATATTTCTATAAAATAAAACCACAACCGTGGTCTAAAAGGATATAAGTGAAGCACTAGAGCAAATGACAAACTACTCCGAAAGATATAAGTGAAGATCAATGATTAGTCAAATGATTATGCAACTATATGAAGACTCTCTAACATTTAATAATTTCAGATCTTGGTATTTTATTCAAACAGCAAGCAAAAAAAATGTCGCTCCAAGCAAAACACATATCATGCGGTGAAAAAAATATATAGCTCCAAGTAAAGTTACCGATGAACGAAGACGAAAGAGGGGATGCCTTCCGGGGCATCCCCAAGCTTAGGCTCTTGGTTGTACTTGAATATTTCCTTGGGGTGCCTTGGGAATCCCCAATCTTAGGCTCTTACCACTCCTTATTCCATAATCCATCGAATCTTTACCCAAAACTTGAAAACTTCACAACACAAAACTCAAAATAGAAAATCTCGTGAGCTCCGTTAGCGAAAGAAAACAAAACACCACTTCAAGGTACTATAATGAACTCATTATTTATTTATATTGGTGTTAAACCTACTGTATTCCAACTTCTCTATGGTTTATAAACTCTTTTACTAGCCATAAATTCATCAAAATAAGCAAACAACACACGAAAAACAGAATCTGTCAAAAACAGATCAGGCTGTAGTAATCTGTATCTAACGCAAGTTCTGAAACCCCAAAAATTATTAAATAAATTTCTGGACGTGAGTAATTTATCTATTAATCATCTGCAAAATGAATTAACTAAATAGCACTCTCCAATAAAAAATGGCAGCAATTCTCGTGAGCGCTAAAGTTTCTGTTTTTTACAGCAAGATAAACAAGACTTTCCCCAAGTCTTCCCAACGGTTCTACTTGGCACAAACACTAATTAAAACATAAAAAACACATCTAAACAGGGGTTAAATGAATTATTTATTTCTAAACAGGAGCTAAAAGCAAGGAACAAAAATAAAGTTGGGTTGCCTCCCAACAAGCGCTATTGTTTAACGCCCCTAGCTAGGCATGATGATTTCAATGATGCTCACATAAAAGATAAGAATTGAAACATAAAGAGAGCATCATGAAGAATATGACTAGCACATTTAAGTCTAACCCACTTTCTACGCATAGGGATTTTTTGAGCAAACAACTTATGGGAACAACAATCAACTAGCATAGGAAAGTAAAACAAGTATAACTTCAAGATTTTAAGCACATAGAGAGTAAACTTGATATTATTGCAATTCCTACAAGCATATGTTCCTCCCTCATAATATTTTTAAGTAGCATCATGAATGAATTCAACAATATAACCATCACATAAAGCATTCTTTCCATGATCTACTAGCATAGAAATTTTATTACTCTCCACACAAGCATAATTCTTCTCATGAATAATAGTGGGAGCAAACTCAACAAAATAATTATCATGTGAGGAATAATCCAATTGAAAACTAAAATCATGATGACAAGTTTCACGGATATCATTATTCTTTATAGCATACAATTCATCACAATAATCATCATAGATAGCAACTTTGTTCTCATAATCAATTGGAACCTCTTCCGGAATAGTGGATTCATCACAAAATAAAGTCATGACCTCTCCAAATCCACTTTCATCAATATAATCATCATAAATAGGAGGCATGCTTTCATCATAATAAATTTTCTCATCAAAACTTGGGGGACAAAAAATATCATCTTCATCAAACATAGCTTCCCCAAGCTTGTGGCTTTTCATATCATTAGCATCATGGATATTCAAGGAATTCATAGTAAAAAAATTGCAATCATGCTCATCATTCAAATATTTAGTGCCAAACATTTTAATGCATTCTTCTTCTAACACTTTGGCACAATTTTCCTTTCCATCATACTCACAAAAGATATTAAAAAGATGAGCCGTATGAGGTAAACTCAGTTCCATTTTTTTGTAGTTTTCTTTTATAAACTAAACTAGTGATAAAACAAGAAACAAAAAGATTTGATTGCAAGATCTAAAGATATACCTTCAAGCACTAACCTCCCTAGCAACAGCGCCAGAAAAGAGCTTGATGTCTACTATACAACCTTCTTCTTGTAGACGTTGTTGGGCCTCCAAGTGTGAAGGTTTGTAGGACAGTAGCAAATTTCCCTCAAGTGGATGACCTAAGGTCTATCAATCTGTAGGAGGCGTAGGATGAAGATGGTCTCTCTCAAGCAACCCTGCAACCAAATAACAAAGAGTCTCTTGTGTCCCCAACACACCCAATACAATGGTAAATTGTATAGGTGCACTAGTTCGGCGAAGAGATGGTGATACAAGTGGTATATGGATGGTAGATATAGGTTTTTGTAATCTGAAATTAAAAAAACAGCAAGGTAACTAATGATAAATGTGAGCACAAACGGTATTGCAATGCGTTGAAACAAGGCCTAGGGTTCATACTTTCGCTAGTGCAAGTTCTCTCAACAATAATAACATAATTGGATCATATAACTATCCCTCAACATGCAACAAAGAGTCACTCCAAAGTCACTAATAGAGGAGAACAAACGAAGAGATTATGGTAGGGTACGAAACCACCTCAAAGTTATTCTTTCTGATCGATCTATTCAAGAGTCCGTAGTAAAATAACATGAAGCTATTCTTTCCGTTCAATCTATCATAGAGTTCGTACTAGAATAACACCTTAAGACACAAATAAACCAAAACCCTAATGTCACCTAGATACTCCAATGTCACCTCAAGTATCCGTGGGTAAGATTATACAATATGAATCACACAATCTCAGATTCATCTATTCAAACCAACACAAAGTACTTCAAAGAGTGCCCCAAAGTTTCTACCGGAGAGTCAAGACGAAAACATGTGCCAACCCCTATGCAAAGGTTCATGGGCGGAACCCGCAAGTTGATCACCAAAACATACATCAAGTGGATCAATAGAATACCCCATTGTCACCACGGGTATCCCACGCAAGACATACATCAAGTGTTCTCAAATCCTTAAAGACTCAATCCGATAAGATAACTTCAAAGGGAAAACTCAATCCATTACAAGTGAGTAGAGGGGGAGAAACATCATAAGATCCAACTATACTAGCAAAGCTCGCGATACATCAAGATCGTACCACCTCAAGAACACGAGAGAGAGAGAGAGAGAGAGAGAGATCAAACACATAGTTACTGGTACATACCCTCAGCCCCGTGGGAGAACTACTCCCTCCTTATCATGGAGAGCACCGGGATGATGAAGATGGCCACCGGAGAGGGATTCCCCCTCCGGCAGGGTGCCGGAACGGGTCTAGATTGGTTTTCGGTGGCTACAAGGGCTTCTGGCGGCGGAACTCTCGATCTATTGTGATCCCCGAAGTTTTTAGGGTATATGGGTATATATGGGAGGAAGAAGTACGTCGGTGGACTTCCGGGCTATCCACGAGGCAGCGGGGCATGCCCCCCACCCTCGTGGGCAGCCCGGGACTCTCCTGGTCCAACTACGATACTCCGTGGGCTTCTTCTGGTCCAAAAATAAGTTCCGTGAAGTTTCAGGTCAATTGGACTCCATTTGATTTTCCTTTTTTGCGATACTCTAAAATAAGGAAAAAACAGAAACTGGCACTGGGCTCTAGGTTAATAGGTTAGTCCCAAAAATCATATAAAATAGCATATAAATTCATATAAAACATCCAAGGTTGATAATATAATAGCATGGAACAATCAAAAATTATAGATACGTTGGAGACGTATCAGCATCCCCAAGCTTAATTCCTACTCGTCCTCGAGTAGGTAAATGATAAAAACAGATTTTTTGATGTGGAATGCTACCTAACATATTCATCATGTATTTCTCTTTATTGTAGCAAGAATATTCAGATCCATAAGATTCAAGACAAAAGTTTAATATTGACATAAAAATAATAATACTTCAAGCATACTAACTAAGCAATTATGTCCTCTCAAAATAACATGGCCAAAGAAAGTTCATCCCTAGAAAATCATATAGTTTAGTCATGCTCCATTTTTGTCACATAAGAATGCTCTCATCATGCACAACCCCGATGACAAGCCAAGCAATTGTTTCTTACTTTAGTAATCTCAAACTTTTTCAATCTTCACGCAATACATGAGCGTGAGCCATGGATATAGCACTATGGGTGGAAATAGAATATAATGAGGGGGTTATGTGGAGGAGACAAAAAGGAGAAAGTCTCACATCGACGCGGCTAACCAATGGGCTAGGGAGATGCCCATCAATTGATGTCAATGCAAGGAGTAGGGATTGCCATGCAACGGATGCACTAGAGCTATAAATGTATGAAAGCTCAACAAAAGAACTAAGTGGGTGTGCATCCAACTTGCTTGCTCACGAAGACCTAGGGGACTTGAGGAGGCCCATTATTGGAATATACAAGCCAAGTTCTATAATGAAAATTTCCCACTAGTATATGAAAGTGACAACATAAGAGACTCTCTATCATGAATATATTGGTGCTACTTTGAAGCACAAGTGTGGTAAAAGGATAGTAACATTGTCCCTTCTCTCTTTTTCTCTCATATTTTTGTTGTTGTTTGGGCCTTCTCTTTTTCTCTCTCTTTTTTGGCCTTTTTTTGTCGTCCAGAGTCTCATCCCGACTTGTGGGGGAATCATAGTCTCCATCATCCTTTCCTCACTGGGAGAATGCTCTAATAATGATGATCATCACACTTTTATTTACTTACAACTCAAGAATTACAACTCGATACTTAGAACAAGATATGACTCTATATGAATGCCTCCGGCGGTGTACCGGGATTGCGATGAATCAAGTGTGACATGTATGAAAAATTATGAACAGTGGCTTTGCCACAAATACGATGTCAACTACATGATCATGCAAAGCAATATGACAATGATGATGCGTGTCATAATAAATGGAACAGTGGAAAGTTGCATGGCAATATATCTCGGAATGGATATGGAAATGCCATAATAGGTAGGTATGGTGGCTGTTTTGAGGAAGATATAAGGAGGTTTATGTGTGAATGAGTGTATCATATCACGAGGTTTGGATGCACCGGCGAAGTTTGCACCAACTCTCAGTGTGAGAAAGCGCAATGCACGGTATAGTTGGATTAGTGCCTTCTCGATATCCAACTTCCATAACTTCTCCTATAAGTTGGATTAGTGCCTTCTCGATGCATTCCTTGTTGATTTGCGGAGGCTCGATCTTGCGTGCTTCTTTCTTCTTCGAGTGTAAAGAAGTAGACGTTGCTTCCTTGCATCTAATCTCATGTCTAGCCTCTATTCTATCAACAAGTGCACTAGTCTCATCTCTAGCCTCTATGCTAGCTAAAAGTGCTACAACATCTACTAAATTGCCCTCTATCAATATACGGATGTAATCTTCTTCCCAATACCAAAACTTGCATCCATTCTACACAATAAAATTTTAAGTTAGCACAACAAGTCTAATCCGAGAGCACAACCGAAGCTGAAGTAGCACATACCCCATCGGTTGAGCACTTGATGAACACCCATCCGGGATGTTCCGGCGTTGTAGACACGTGGCGCAAGACCTTCTTTGGGCAGTCATCGCACGTAATGAGTGGCAACGGTGCACCGACGAGATTTTGGGCCAGCACCGAGCCCGGTCGACCGCCATTCATGTATGTGCCGGCGGACCACCGACGGTATAGATCCGAGCGGCTAGAGGAGGAGTTAGTACCTGCATGCGGCCTTGCGGCCTTACCCGGGCCTTCCAGCCCGGTGCCCGGCCAGTCCATGGTGCGGTGTGGCCTTCCACAACCGGGCGAGCTCAAGCCCGACCGGGTCCGCTCCAAATCCGGCCGTTGGGTGCGCAAAACACGTAGCCGTGGTTGGGTAGCTCTGGGGTGTCGTGGGAAAGGGGGCTGAGCGAGCGCGCATCCGAGCTGCACGCGCTAGAGTTGGCCTAGCGGCGTGGCGGACCAACCGTGTGGGGGTGCCAAATGGTTTCGCTCGTGTGGGGGACGGAAGCCATCCCGCGCGGGCGCTAGGTCTGATAGGACGGCCTTATCGTTAGTGTGTGACCTCCGTGGCAATCGTCCACTCCCCACTAGCCTCTTCATTGACATGTGGTCCCGTTCCCACATGTCAGTGAGACGACGGCGAGTCCTTTTGTACAATTTCCGAATGAACACTTATGTAGGCCGGGGCGCCTCTTTGTGTACCGTGGCAACCGTCCACTGACTCTTCACCTTTCCCTCTCGATTTTTGGAACTGCTATCGCACGCTCTTCCTCCCTCCTCCATTTGCCTTCACCCTTGCTTCTGCCATTGTTCGACCGTCTTCTCCATGGATGGAACAGACCGGAAACAACCCCGTTATTCTTGCCCCGATCTGAAAGATGACGTGGTGGAGGTACTCCTTGATCGGTGCGACGTCATCACCTCGGCTAGCATGGCAGGTTCGTTCAAGACCATTCTCGACTCAACTAATAACAGCATTACAATGAACCTAAGGGTCCAGGAGCGGTTTGATCTCCCCTATCTTCTTCACCGTGACCCTGCTCACTGGCGCACGTATGACGGAGGCCTCGCCTTGTGCAAGTTGGTACTGCTTGATAATGATACGTGTGATGTTAAGATGCCATCGCTTGAGGGTAAGGCTTGGGCTGGCGCAAATGGAGATTGGGTTGTTTATATTGGGTCCAACTGCGAGTGGGAACTTGTGAATGTGTACACTCGTAACCGGGTTCCACTTCCAAAAATATCAGACTACCCAGAGGTTGAGCCCATCGGTTATGACCGTACTTTCAACTACGGTCATGGCGACTGTCGTCTACAAAAGATAGCAATTTGTCAATTTCCTGACCGCTCTTGTGATTTAATGGAATATGTAGTTGTTGCTATCTTCGACAAGCTTGTTGCCCTCCTTCATAGTTCGACTGGATGGATATTGCTCAAAAATCAGTTTCTATACAAGGATGAGTACTGTGATGCAATTAAATACGAGGGTCTTGTGTTTGCTGCCACCACTCGTGGCACTGTTTTTGCATGGAATCCTGATGCTTTCGGTACGTTTGTCTTCCACCATAATTATAATTCTTTCATCCACATGCATGGGGATTAGCTAGTTTTTCTTTACTAATTAACCTTCTTGTGCTTTCCAAGGTCCTGTGAACATTCCACCACCTATACTTGAAATTTTTTATAACCAAGGGGGATATGACGATGCTGATGATCACGAGCATGAGGATCCATATAGGAGCACTTAGTGGCGCCTGACAACTTATTGCGATGGATCACCTCTTCTTGTCTGTATACAGGGCACCACTGATGTGACTAAGGAAGCTGGTGTTGTCTACCATGGTCGCACTCTCCGGACCTATTCCAACATCCCTTGCAGGGTATTCGGGATGGATACTACTATGCTAGGACCAACACCTTCTCCCTGGTTTAGTATTGATACTCTTGGAGGAAACTCGCTCTTCCTTGGACAACACTATCCAAACATGGTGAAAGGTGATCCAGCTACTGTTGACACAATGTTACTACCATTTATGAGAAGCAATTGTATCTATACCTCGGGCATTGCTATGCTTCCCTACCGTGGCTATCACAATATGGGTCATGAAATAGGACGCTTCAGCCTGGATGATCAGTCCCGCGTTGGTCTCGAGATTGACAGTAGCCGACCCTTCCCAGAGGAACTCTTCTGGTTCAAAGCAATTATGTCCTCTCAAAATAACATGGCCAAAGAAAGTTCATCCCTACAAAATCATATAGTTTAGTCATGCTCCATTTTCGTCACACAAGAATGCTCTCATCATGCACAACCCCTATGACAAGCCAAGCAGTTGTTTCACTTTAGTAATCTCAAACTTTTTCAACCTTCATGCAATACATGAGCGTGAGCCATGCATATAGCACTATGGGTGGAATAGAATATGATGATGGGAGTTATGTGGAGATGACAAAAAGGGAGGAAGTCTCACATCAACGAGGCTAATCAATGAGCTATGGAGATGCCCATCAATTGATTTTAATGCAAGGAGTAGGGATTGCCATGCAACGGATGCACTAAAGCAATAAATATATGAAAGCTCAACAAAAGAAACTAAGTGGGTGTGCATCCAACTTGCTTGCTCACGAAGACCTAGGGCATTTGAGGAAGCCCATTGTTGGAATATACAAGCCAAGTTCTATAATGAAAAGTTCCCACTAGTATATAAAAGTGACAAAACAAAATACTCTCTATCATGAAGATTATGTTGCTACTTTGAAGCACAAGTGTGGTAAAAAGGATAGTAACTTTGTCCCTTCTCTGTTTTTCTCTCATTTTTTGGACCTTCTCCTTTTTATGGCCTTTCTCTTTTTTTCCTCACTTGGGACAATGCTCTAGAAAATGATGATCATCACACTTCTATTTATTTACAACTCATTGATTACAACTCGATACTAGAACAAAGTATGACTCTATATGAATGGCTCCGGCGGTGTACCGGGATACCAATGAACCAAGTGACATGTATGAAAGTATTATGAATGGTGGCTTTGCCACAAATACTATGCCAACTACATGATCATGCAAAGCAACATGACAATGATGAACGTGTCATGATAAATGGAATGGTGGAAAGTTGCATGAAAATATATCTCGGAATGGCTATGGGAATGCCATAATAGGTAGGTATGGTGGCTGTTTTGAGAAACATATAAGGAGGTTTATCTGTGAAAGAGCATATCATATCATGGGGTTTGGATGCACCGGCGAAGTTTGCACCAACTCTCAATGTGAGAAAGGGCAATGCACGGTACCGAAGAGGCTAGCAATGATGGAAAGGTGAGAGTGCGTATAATCCATGGACTCAACATTAGTCATAAAGAACTCACATACTTATTTAAAAAATCTACAAGTCATCAAAAACCAAGCACTACACACATGCTCCTAGGGGGATAGATTGGTTGGAAAAGACCATCGCTCGTCCCCGACCGCCACTCATAAGGAGGACAATCAAAGAACACCTCATGTTTCAAATTTGTTACACAATGTTTACCATACGTGCATGCTACGGGACTTGCAAACTTCAACACAAGTATTTTTCAAATTCACAACTACTCAACTAGCACAACTTTGATATCAGTATCTCCATGTCTCAAAACAATCATCAAGCATCAAACTTCTCTTGGTATTCAACACACTCATAAGAAAGTTTTTACTAGTCTTGAATACCTAGCATATTAGGATTATTTAAGTAAATTACCATGCTATTTAAGACTCTCAAAATAATCTAAGTGAAGCATGAGAGAATAATAGTTTCTATAAAACAAAACCACCACAGTGCTCTACAAGATATAAGTGAAGTACTAGAGCAAAAACTATATAACTCAAAAAGATATAAGTGACGCACATAGAGTATTCTAATAATTTCCGAATCATGTGTGTCTCTCTCAAAAGGTGTGTACAGAAAGGATGATTGTGGTAAACTAAAAAGCAAAGACTCAAATTATACAAGACGCTCCAAGCAAAACACATATCATGTGGTGAATAAAAATATAGCTCCAAGTAAAGTTACCGATGGAAGTATACGAAAGAGGGGATGCCTTCCGGGGCATCCCCAAGCTTTGGCTTTTAGGTGTCCTTAGATTAGCTTGGGGTGCCATGGGAATCCCCAAGCTTAGGCTCTTGCCAGTCCTTGTTCCATAATCCATCAAATCTTTCACCCAAAACTTGAAAACTTCACAACACAAAACTTAAAGTAGAAAATCCCGTGAGCTCCGTTAGCGAAAGAAAACAAAACACCACTTCAAGGTACTGTAATGAACTCATTCTTTATTTATGTTGGTGTTAAACCTACTGTATTCCAACTTCTCTACGGTTTATAAACTATTTTACTAGCCATAGATTCATTAAAATAAGCAAACAACACACGAAAAACAGAATATGTCAAAAACAGAACAGTCTTTAGTAATCTGTAGCTAACGCAAGATCTGGAACCCCAAAAATTCTGAAATAAATTGCTGGACGTGAGGAATTTATCTATTAATCATCTTAAAAAATAATTAACTAAATACAACTTTCCAAATAAAAATGGCAGCAATTCTCGTGAGCGCTAAAGTTTCTGTTTTTTCAGCAAGATTAAAAAGACTTTCCCCAAGTCTTCCCAACGGTTCTACTTGGCACAAACACTAATTAAACACAAAAAACACAACAAAAACAGAGGCTATATAAATTATTTATTACTAAACAGGATCAAAAATCAAGGAATAAAAATGAAATTGGGTTGCCTCCCAACAAGTGCTATCGTTTAACGCCCCTAGCTAGGCATAAAAAGCAAGGATAGATCTAGGTATTGCCATAATAATAGGATAGATCATTAAAACTCATTTCGTATTCTCTACGTTCAGCAACAAGTTTTATTTGAGGCAAGCAAAAGTCATCAAAAGGGCTAAATTTAATGGGACAAAAGTCCCCAAGATCAACTTTAGGAGGTATAGGTTCCTCCTTCGGCGCATCGTATTGCACAACCAATTCATCATTATAAGCATTCTTTTGACAGAACTTTGTGAGCCTATACTCGAGAGAATATCCTAGCTCATTATTTCGAATAGCAAAATCATTATTAAGTTCAGAAAGTCTATCAACTAGAACATTGGTAGGAACCTTTTTTCTAAGGTTTTCATTAAAAGCAACATAATCTAGAGATTGAAAACGCATTATTTCCTCTTGATCAAATAGGATATTTTCTATGGGAGGACGGCCAACGTCCACCCTATAATGCGCAAAGATTTCTTTGGCTTCTTTTATTATAAATCTGAATTCATGAGCCAAAAAGATAGTAGCGGCACGCTTAACAGAAGAATGCTCAATATTAGAAAATTCTAGGAAAATCCTTTGTATGCAAGGGTGCATGTGCATAAATTGCCTTTCAAGTTCAACTACAGGCATGGCAATAGAGTCCGCAAGACTACTAGTTTTATGAAGAATATAACTACCCATAGAAGGCAAAGCACCGACATAAGTAAAGAAATCTTGAATAACCCCTTTTCCAATAATATTACCACTACCAATTCGGAATTTTTTTGTATGTAAGGTAGGGGGTTCTTCAGCAGGAGCATTAGAATTTTCCATGTTATTACTATTGTCCATATCGACAATAGTTTCCCCAATTACAAACATAACGACAGAAAGTGCGAGGAGCAAAAATAAAGAGGGAGGCGAATAAAACGGCAAGGGTGAAGTGGGGGAGAGGAAAACGAGAGGCAAATGGCAAATAATGTAATGCGGGAGATAAGGGTTTGTGATGGGTACTTGGTGTGTTGACTTTTGCGTAGACCTCCCCGGCAATGGCGCCAGAAATCCATCTTGCTACCTCTTGAGCATTGCGTTAGTTTTCCCTTGAAGAGGAAAGGGTGATGCGGCAAAGTAGCGTAAGTATTTCCATCAGTTTTTGAGAACCAAGGTATCAATCCAGTAGGAGGCCACACACGAGTCCCTCACACCTACACAAACAAATAAATCCTCGCAACCATCGCGATAAGGGGTTGTCAATCCCTACATGGTCACTTACGAGAGTGAGATCTGATAGATATGATACTATAATATTTTTTGGTATTTTTTATGATAAAGATGCAAAGTAAAATAAAAGGCAATAAAAATAACTAAGTGTTGGAAGTTAATATGATGGAAGATAGACCCGGGTGCCATAGGTTTCACTAGTGGCTTCTCTCAAGAGCATAAGTATTCACGGTGGGTAAACAAATTACTGTTGAGCAATTGACAGAATTGAGCATGGTTATGAGAATATCTAGGTATGATCATGTATATAGGCATCACGTCCGAGACAAGTAGACCGACTCCTGCCTGCATCTACTACTATTACTCCACACATCGACCGCTGTCCAGCATGCATCTAGAGTATTAAGTTCATAAGAACAGAGTAACGCTTTAAGCAAGATGACATGATATAGAGGGATAAACTCATGCAATATGATATAAACCCCATCTTGTTATCCTCGATGGCAACAATACAATACGTGCCTTGTTGCCCCTACTGTCACCGGGTAAGGACACCGCAAGATTGAACCCAAAGCTAAGCACTTCTCCCATTGCAAGAAAGATCAATCTAGTAGGCCAAACCAAACTGATAATTCGAAGAGACTTGCAAAGATAACCAATCATACATAAAAGAATTCAGAGAAGATTCAAATATTCTTCATAGATAAACTTGATCATAAACCCACGATTCATCGGTCTCAACAAACACACCGCAAAAGAAGATTACATCGAATAGATCTCCACAAGAGAGGGGGAAAACTTTGTATTGAGATCCAAAAAGAGAGAAGAATCCATCTAGATAATAACTATGGACCCGAAGGTCTGAGGTAAACTACTCACACTTCATCGGAGGGGCTATGGTGTTAATGTAGAAGCCCTCCGTGATCGATGCCCCCTCAGGCGGAGCTCCGGAAAAGGCCCCAAGATGGGATCTCGTGGATACAGAAAGTTACGGCGATGGAATTAGGGTTTTGGCTCCGTATCTGGTAGTTTGGGGGTACGTAGGTATATATAGGAGGAAGGAGTATGTCGGTGGAGCAACAGGGGGCCCACGAGGGTGGAGGGCGCGCCCAGGGGGGTAGGCGCGCCCCCTACCACGGGGCCTCCTGGTTGATGTCTGGACGTAGGGTCCAAGTCCTCTGGATCACGTTCATTCCGAAAATCATGTTCCCGAAGGTTTCATTCCGTTTGGACTCCGTTTGATATTCTTTTTCTGCGAAACTCTGAAATAGGCAAAAAAACAGCAATTCTGGGCCTGGCCTCCGGTTAATAGGTTAGTCCCAAAAATAATATAAAAGTGTATAATAAAGCCCAATAATGTCCAAAACAGAATATAATATAGCATGGAACAATCAAAAAATTATAGATACGTTGGAGACGTATCACCTACTGTGACAAACACGATCTGACGGAATGCTAAGTTTTTTGTAGTGCACCAATCGATAAAAAGTTTAGCATCTAGATTCCCGTTCGTCCAACCTTAGCGCAAGTAGGCCATCAGATTGGTGCTCATACTCGAAATCACTCCATGATTGTGACCAAGTAGATGCTCCATGAAATGACACGAAAAAGCAGGGTATAATCTAAATTTTTGTGCAAGTGGGGAGAGGAAACAGTGGAGAAATGGCAAATAATGAAATGCTGGAGATGAGAGTTGCTATTAGGAGCCTGGATATGTGTGAAGATCTCTCGCAACGGGCCAGAAATTCCTTCAGATGCTTTGAGCTATGATGTATATTCACCAAGTGTGGGGGATGATGATAGCTCATCGGCGGTGGTACCCAGATTGATACCAAGGTTATTAAACCAATATGAGAACAGCACAAACTAAACACATCGCTACATAACTAGAGAACTTCGAAGCACCCAATGTGTTAAAAGGGGCTGTCAATCCTTCGGGGTTGTGCCTTCAGTAGGCCTCTGCATAGATAATGCTAGATTGATAGATCAACGCAATAAATAAATGAAATAATTGCAGCAAGGTATTTTGGGTTTTGGATTACGAGATAATAGCCAAAGGAAAATAGGTATCGCAAAGGCTATAAATGAGATGACGCCGGGGGCCGTAGTTTCATACTTCTTCTCAGAGAAAAAATCAGAAAACGGTAGGTGTTGACACCTGATTTTGGCACAATGCAGAATGCAATGGAGATGGCCTCAAATGACAAAATATTCTAAATGAGAAATTTCACATTGCCGAGTGGAACAACTTTGATGTTTGGACCATGATCATTCAGCATCATATCAAAGACCAAAACTACACTCAGATTGTCATATTTAGGTGTTCTAAGTGCTTTTTGGTCAAGTATGCCTCCAGGACAATCTCGGATGAAGGAATGCTCTACATGAATTGTCTTCGTCTCGTCGAATCGGTCGATTTTGATATAAAAATCATCTCAATCCGAATTCATATGCAAAAGTTAGAGCTATCTGGATGCAGCCCTGTCAAGAGGCGAAATATGACGCGGAAGACCAGACATGTCTTGGCAAGTGTCTGATGTAATGCGTGAGTGTTTTGGCCCAGAAGATGGCCTCGAATCGGAAAACATTCAACACGAAAGTTTTTCGTCTCGTCGAAACGTTCAACTTTACTTTTGGGCACATTTTCATCCGAGGTCGTTTACTGCCTCAAAAACCTTGCCGGGGAAAGCTTGCCGCCGTGAACAGTAACCTTGCCGGGGAAAGCTTGCCGCCGTGAACAGTAACCTTGCCGGGGAAAGCTTGCCGCCGTGAACAGTAACCTTGCCGGGAGAGAGCTTGCCGCCGTAAACAGTAACCTGTCGGGGAAAGCTTGCCGCCGTGAACAGTAACCTTGCCGGGAAAGCTTGCTGACGTGAACAGTAGAAACTGTCGAGGCCAATCCGACCAGATGCTGAAGATGGGCTCAAATACTTATCTAGATGGCTTCGGATGAAGGAGTTGTTCGTAACGTCGAAACGGTCAACTTTGCTTTTGGAGTCATCATCATCCGACGTAGTATACGACCTGCAGAGACGCTGCAAGAGTCGGATGGTCCAGTCAGCTACATGAACGAGTCCGACTCGAAATTAGAGATGACCCCGTGGAGTATTCAAGATGGCCTTATTTGGAAAAGTGATAAAGATACGGGTTGTTGGCCTCGTCGAAGCACACATAATTGATATTTGAACCGTCTCCATCGGAAGTCATATGCAGATTCCACAGCCCACGCAAGGAGCAAGACAGAAGATTGGACCAGATTCGGGCTGAATCCGAGTGGGACCAGAACTAGGATTCTAGGACGTGAATTGATGTAATTTTCTTGTAAGGAAAGCCTAGATAAATCCTTTGCTTGTACGGGAAGTCCAGCCGCCTCTTATATATGTTGGGGGTGACGGCCGATTGAACAACACACAATCGAACAAATCAATATACTACTTTTTCATATACGTTTTATCTCTCCACCGTTTTTCTATCTCGTTCTTCGCTGTTCTTCGTGTTTGAGAGCTGCGAATTCCGAGGCTCTAGGGCGAGCGAATCGACCTAGGGCAGCCCATAGCCGCCGCACTCCCTGACGGGGTCCCTCCCGGGGGTGTGGGGTTTTCGGGTCTGCAAAAGCGCCCGTCGACTGTCTTGCGTATCGCGCTGTCGGCCGGGTCTCCTTCGACGTGAGCTGCGGTGCATCACCCCCAGCGTCGAGGGTACACGTGACGTGTTCGTGTGTCAACACACCTTTTTGGTGTCTCCGCTGGGGACGAAGATCAATCATCATCATCCACCATGACCGATCTTCCCAAGCCATCTGAGGTAGACGCCGATAACATCATTAAGCCCAGTCTTGATGAGATATCGGCCGATCATCGCCAAGTCTATGAGGAGTACAAGAAGGCACACGAGGAGAAGGACCTGCAGAAGTTCCTTGCAAAATTCAAGAAAGATCGCCAAGGCAACGTCACTCCGATTGAAGAAATCAAGTTCCCTCGTCTTCAAACTGAACAGGTTAAACCCTCTGTAAGTACTGCCTTTTCTCCTGAGCAGTGGGCTGAGATTGAAAGTCGTATTGCTGATGGTAACAATCTAGTCTATCAAACTTTCATAGAAAATACTAATGCTCAGAAGAATACATCTCAATCATCTAGTGGTAATGATGGTGTAGCTGCTAGTGTGCAAAACCCTAATCTGGCTTTACCTATTGCGTCGGCGCCTCCTGTGCCGATGGCTTATTATCCTACCCATACAAATCAGATTGTGACTGCACCCATCAACCCTATTATGAGCATGCCAGGTTCGGTGGCAGCGCTGAACCAAACCCTACCTACACCTACAACCACTCGACCACTACCAAATTTTGGGTCGACATACATGCCACAATTCTTACCTACAGCTAGTAACCCTACTCCTCCTATGCCACTGCCACAAGCGTCATCGTCCACTATGGATGATGGTCTAGCTAATCTTAGAGAGGAGATGGCTAAGATGCTTCGAGAGAATTTTGGAGTTGAGTTACCTCGGAATCGGATTTACCAAAAGCCGTACCCCGAGTACTTTGATGCCATCCAGTGCCCTCCAGGATATAAAATTCCAGATTTTGTTAAATTTAATGGAGAAGGCACAAAAACCACATGGGAGCATGTTAGTCAATATTTAGCACAATTGGGTGAGGCAGGCTCATTGAACGAATTGAAAGTGCGTTTATTTCCTTTATCATTAACTGGTACCGCATTTTCATGGTTTTCTTCTTTACCCCATGGTTCCATTCGGGTTTGGTCGCAGCTAGAGCAGAAGTTTCATGATCACTTTTATAGCGGCGACAATGAACTCAAGTTGTCACATCTAACATCGGTTAAGCAGAAGCATGATGAATCGGTCTCCGATTACGTCAAGAGATTTAGAGAAACAAAAAACCGGTGTTTTAGTTTGGTGATAACCGAGAGAGACTTGGCAGACCTAGTGCTGAGTGGTTTGAGAACTCCCATAAGAGAAAAGCTAGAAGGCTATGAGTTCTTAAATATCAACCAAGTCTTACAAAGGGCTTTGGCTCAGGAAAGCCGAAGCAAAGACCTCAAAGAAGTGCATAGATACAAGGTCGATCGTCCAAAGATGAATATGATCGAATATGATAGTGATCACTCGGACGATGAGGGTGATGTTTTCTCTACTGAATTTGTTTGGACATCTAAGGCCAAACCATTTACTTGCAATGATCTGAAACCGATTCATAAGAATCGTGATGAAGAGATGAAGTTTACTTTTAACATTGCCAAGTGTGATAAAATATTTGATGCTTTGCTGCAAGCTAAAATTATTAGAATAACTCATACTTTGCCGCCGTTTGAAGAGCTGAAACGGCGCGCTTATTGCAAGTATCATAATTCTTTTTCTCATGCTACTAACGATTGCAATGTTTTTCAACGACAGATACAATCGACCATTAATGACGGACGATTGAACTTTTCTGAAATGCAAGTTGATAAACAGCCTTTTCCAATGAATACCATGGATTTGGAGGGGAAGAAGCTACTCATTCGGCCGGAGGTAGCCGAATCTGCTAATAAAGCTAATGTCATTGTCGGTGAGCCCAGGAAAGACAAGGAGGACAACAAGGTCTTGGGGAGACAGGTTGTGCTTGATAAGCAACCCGATGGCAAGGAAGTGATCAAAATCACCATCAAGAATCCTACACTCGGGGGGCAACCGCAAGTGCAAGAAAATACTCGTGTTAAATTTGTCAAGCCCAAGAGTCCAGAAGTTGGCAAGTGGAAGAAGAATGAAGCTAAAGTGCAGCGCAAGCGGATCAAGCCAACTTTTGATATGTTGCTGTCCAAGTATGCTAACCAGTCGGCCGGTTCTAGTTTCAATCGACCGACTCATCTGAAACGACCAAGGTCACCATCAGCTGATATGTTCAGTCGGTATACAAAACCGAGTGGACCAAAGGCGCAGTTTTTCAGAAGAGCAGAGGCAATCTGTGTGGGATCGACTTGATTACTCATATAATGGCCGACTCAACATCGGTGACTATCAGTCGGCTGGTCAAAATATGCGACCGAGTGGAAATTATCCGAGTGTAAGGATGCACCCAGGTGGAAGCTATCCGAGTGAAAAAATGTGGCCAAGTAGATTCCATCCGACTGGATTCCATCCGAGTGACATCCATCCGAGTGGATTCCATCAGAGTAAAAAGCTGCGCCCGAGTGGAAATTTCATGCATCTGGAAAGTCGAAAAGAATGGCGTGTTAAGTCACCAAGTGTTGCAGCAGTTGAGTCGGAAAAAGCAAGGAGAAAACGGATGCCGACTCACTTATCTTGGGCACCAAAACATTTGCCATACAGCAGCCAATTGTGCATAGCAAACCGGCTGAGCCGATACTTTCTATTGCGCCAAAGCACTCGGCTAATGACCATGAAGCAAGCGCCAGCCGAGTAAAAACGAGAGATCCTAAATACACTCAGCCAAAGTGGTGTCCTCCAGGGCTAACAAAGACACAGAAGAGGAAACTACAGAGGTTAAGGAGCCAAGAGATGGCAGAACAAGAGGCTGAGAAGCAAAGGGATAAGTTGTTCAATGACACTCGGCCTATGGTACCTACAAAACAAGTGTGGAGGCCCAAACAAATACGAGATACAGTGGCCTCTACGCCTATCACAGCAGCACCTACACTACCAAAAAAGGACGACGCAATCATTGCATCGTCTACGTTACCTATTGCTTCCTCTTCACTCGGACAAATTTCTGAATCGGTGGATGCACTTGAGGAGGAGGCTGATATGTTAGACTATGAGTCTACACCGGTTCATGAAGGTATGGATATCAATATGGTGTATTACTTGCCTGCTGAGTTTCGTGCTGTAGATGAGGAAGGGGAGGTGGCTCAGCTGGATTTTGGCCCTAAAAACGCGATATTCGAGAAGCCGAAAGAACCAGTAACGCATCTGAAACCATTATATCTCAGAGGTCATATCAATGGGTCGCCGCTCACTCGGATGCTTGTTGATGGTGGTGCTGTGGTAAACCTTATGCCCTATTCGGTCTTCAAGAAATTGGGTTTGCCTGATGAAGAATTGATCAAGACCAATATGGTGCTTAACGGGTTTGAAGGCAAAGAGAAAACTGAAGCCAAAGGTGTGATGTATGTGGAGCTTACAGTCGGAAGCAAAACTTTGGCTACTGCATTCTTTGTCGCTGAGGTGCAAGGTAACTACAACGTCATACTAGGCCGTGATTGGGTTCATGCAAACCAGTGCGTGCCATCCACTATGCACCAGTTTTTGATTCAGTGGGTTGATGATGAAGTGGAAGTCATTCATGCGGATAACTCGGCCTGTGTTGCTTTGGCCGATGCATCGGTGGATTGGCAACATCCCAATGCTACTTGCTTGACGGGACGTGACTTATCAGAGTTTGATTTTCTCAGCGCAACCAAGAATGGTTTTGTGCCCGTCTCTTTAAAGCCGACTGAATGCAATCGGCTCCAAGGTATGATATGTTTAAATGGATTCTAGCTCTGAGTGGTTACAAAAACGTCTTGTGAAATATCGGTCCAGCGAGAACGATATGTATGAGTCTATAGAGGAGTTGGATGACATGGATAAACTTGGACAAGGTTTTACGTCGGCCGATCCATTAGAAGAGGTAGATATTGGAGATGGTTCAGTCACTCGACCGACATTTATAAACAAAAACTTGAAAGCCGATTGTAAAGCTAAGTTAATCGAGCTATTGAAAGAATATGTTTGTTGCTTTGCATGGGAATATCATGAGATGCCAGGGTTAAGCCGAGAGCTAGTGGAGCATCGGTTGCCTATAAAGGCCGGTTTTAGACCTTATAAACAGTCGGCCAGAAAATTTAATCCGAAAACATATGACCGGATCAAGGAAGAGATCGGTCGACTGCTTGAAGCTAATTTCATTCGACCTTGCAGGTACGCCGAGTGGATTTCTAACATTGTCCCAGTGGAGAAGAAAGGATCCGGCAAGTTGAGGGTGTGCATTGATTTCAGAGATTTGAATAGGGCTACACCCAAAGATGAGTATCCTATGCCAATAGCCGATATGCTTATTAATGATGCTTCTGGGCATAAGGTTATTAGCTTTCTAGATGGTAATGCCGGATACAATCAAATTTTTATGACCGAAGAGGACATGTACAAGACTGCTTTTCGATGCCCTGGTTTCGTTGGTTTATTCGAGTGGATGATGGCATTCGGATTAAAAAATGCTGGAGCCACATATCAAAGGGCTATGAATTTGATTTTCCATGATTTACTCGGTATCATACTTGAAGTTTATATTGATGATATTGTTGTCAAATCGGATGCTTTTGAATCTCACTTGGCCGATTTGCGTTTAGCTTTTGAAAGAATGAAAAAGTATGGACTGAAGATGAATCCTTTGAAGTGTGCTTTTGGCGTGTCAGCTGGCAAGTTTTTGGGTTTCATTATTCATGAAGATGGCATAGAGATTGATCCCAAAAAGATAGAGGCTATACAGAAAGTGGAGGCTCCAACATGCAAGAGAGATACGCAAAAGTTCCTTGGCAAGGTCAATTATTTGAGAAGGTTCATAGCTAATCTGTCAGGGAAAGTTGATGCATTTACTCCTATCCTTCGGTTAAAGGATGATGCTGATTTCACTTGGGGGGCAAAACAGCAAGAAGCATTTGATATGATCAAGAATTATTTGTGCACTCCTCCGGTGATGAGAGCACCCAAGCATAGGGAACCCTTCAGACTTTACATTGCAGCAGAGGAAGAAGTTATTGGTGCTGTTCTAACTCAAGAGACCGAAGGAAAAGAGCATGCCATCACTTATTTGAGCCGCCGCTTATTGGACGCAGAGACAAGGTATACATTTGTTGAGAAATTATGTCTATGCTTATATTATGCTTGCACAAAACTGAGACATTATTTAGTGCCGAGTGCTTGTGTAGTAGCTTGTCAAACCGATGTCATTAAATACATGTTGCATAGGCCAATTCTTAGTGGTAGAATTGGCAAGTGGGCTTATGCTTTGATTGAATATGATTTGGCTTATGAATCTCTAAAGTCCATGAAAGGCCAAATTGTTGCTAATTTCATTGTTGAACATCGGATTAATGACAAGCATGATGTTGATATGAACCTTATTTCATTAGTACCATGGAGATTATACTTTGATGGGTCAGTTTGTAGCAATGGCCAAGGTGTTGGTATTGTTTATATATCTCCTCATGGTGCTGTTTTTGAAGCCTCATGCCGCTTAGAATATTTTTGCACAAACAATCAAGCCGAATATGAAGCATTGTTATTCGGCCTAGAGATGTTACTTGCTATAGGTGTTACACATATTGAGGCTTATGGTGATTCGTTACTAGTGGTACAACAAATATCCAAAGTCTTTCAGTGTTTGGACGAATCACTTAATGTTTATCTTGATAAATGTCTAGATATAATCTCTACTTTGGATTGTTTTAGCATTGCACATATATCTAGACATGACAACTGGAAAGCAAATGAGTTGGCACAACAAGCATCTGGATACCATGTTGATCATGGCATGTTTCATATTTCTCAAAATCCGATGGCTTGTCTTACCAGTATAGAAGAGGCCGAACCAGAACCCACTGATTCGGTCATTAACAAAAAATCTAGTGCAGGTGACAATTCCGACTGGAGGAAGCCCATTGTTGCTTACTTGCGTAATCCGAGTGAAAGGGTGGACAGGGCTGTTCGGCGTATGGCTTTTAAATATACTATGAGGGATGATGATCTTTATCGCCGAACAGTTGATGATGTTCTTTTAAAGTGCTTGGATGAGGACGAAGCAAGAGTTGCTATGGGAGAGGTACATGAAGGCATTTGTGGTACTCACCAGTCGGCTCCCAAGATGAAATGGTTATTACGACGTGCTGGGTTTTATTGGCCGACCATGATTAATGATTGCTTCAGATATTATAAAGGGTGCGAAGCTTGTCAAAAATTTGGTGATATTCAATTGGCTCCCGCTGCTATGTTGCATCCTATTATCAAGCCGTGGCCTTTCAGAGGATGGGGTTTAGACTTTATTGGGCAAATCCATCCGTCTTCTTCAAAGGGGCATCGGTTCGTATTGGTGGCAACTGATTATTTCACTAAGTGGTCTGAAGCAGTACCTCTCAAGAACATGACGCATACGGAGGTAATTAAATTCATAACCGAACACATTATTCATAGATTCGGTATTCCTCAAACGTTAACTACAGATCAAGGTTCATCTTTTATGTCACACCAAGTCAGAGAGTTTGCCGAATCTTATAACATAAAGTTGCTCAATTCCTCCCCATATTATGCCCAAGCTAATGGACAAGCTGAGTCTAGCAATAAAATTTTAATCAAGCTCATCAAGAAGAAGATTGAGGATAATCTAAGGAGATGGCATGACTTGTTGTCTGAGGCATTATGGGCACATAGAATCTCAAGGCATGGTGCTACGAAAGTGACTCCATATGAGCTACTATATGGTCAAGAGGATGTTTTACCAGTGGAAGTAAATTTGAATGCTTTTAGAATAGCCAAACAAAATGATTTATCGGCAATAGACTTCTATAACTTGATGATGGAGAACATTGATGAGGTTGCTGATAAACGTTTGGCTGCTTTGAATGCCATAGAGAGAGATAAGTTGAGGGTGGCAAGGGCTTACAATAAGAAAGTCAAGTTGAAGAATTTTCAAGTTGGTGATCTCGTCTGGAAAGTGATTCTATCGATTGGTTCAAGAGATAGAAAATTTGGGAAGTGGTCTCCAAGTTCGGAAGGTCCTTTTAGGATTACAAGAGTTGTTCCCGGAAATTCATATTTGGTGGAATCAATACAGGGGGCATTTTTACCTCGAGCTCTCAATGGCAAATATTTGAAGAAGTACCACCCGAGTGTGTGGCAGGAAGCCTAAGTAGGCAATGGCCGATATACGATTATCGCCCTTAGCACAAACATGGCCGATACATAATTATCGCCCTGAGAAGAATAGATGGCCGATGGAGTGTTGACATCGTCCTTAGAACAAACATGGTGCAAATTATTTTTCGGCATGCAAGCTTTGCCGAAAAACAGGGGGGCCTGTGTTGACACCCGATTTTGGCACAATGCAGAATGCAATGGAGATGGCCTCAAATGACAAAATATTTTAAATGAGAAATTTCACATTGCCGAGTGGAACAACTTTGATGTTTGGACCATGATCATTCGGCATCATATCAAAGACCAAAACTACACTCAGATTGTGTCATATTTAGGTGTTCTGAGTGCTTTTTGGTCAAGTACGCCTCCAGGACAATCTCGGATGAAGGAATGCTCTACATGAATTGTCTTCGTCTCGTCAAATCGGTTGATTTTGATATAAAAATCATCTCAATCCGAGTTCGTATGCAAACGTTAGAGCTATCTGGATGCAGCCCTGTCAAGAGGCGAAATATGACGCGGAAGACCAGACATGTCTTGGCAAGTGTCTGATGTACTGCGTGAGTGTTTTGGCCCAGAAGATGGCCTCGAATCGGAAAACGTTCAACACGAATGTTTTTCGTCTCGTCGAAACGGTCAACTTTACTTTTGGACACATTTTCATCCGAGGTCGTTTACTGCCTCAAAAACCTTGTCGGGGAAAGCTTGCCGCCGTGAACAGTAACCTTGCCGGGGAAAGCTTGCCGCCGTGAACAGTAACCTTGCCGGGGAAAGCTTGCCGCCGTGAACAGTAACCTTGCCGGGGAAAGCTTGCCGCCGTAAACAGTAACCTGCCGGGGAAAGCTTGCCGCCGTGAACAGTAACCTTGCCGGGAAAGCTTGCTGCCGTGAACAGTAGAAACTGTCGAGGCCAATCCGACCAGATGCTGAAGATGGGCTCAAATACTTATCTAGATGGCTTCGGATGAAGAAGTATTCAACACAGCAGTTGTTCGTAATGTCGAAATGGTCAACTTTTCTTTTGGAGTCATCATCATCCGACGTAGTATACAACCTGCAGAGACGCTGCAAGAGTCGGATGGTCCAGTCAGCTACATGAACGAGTCCGACTCGAAATTAGAGATGACCCCGTGGAGTATTCAAGATGGCCTTATTTGGAAAAGTGATCAACATACGGATTGTTGGCCTCGTCGAAGCACACATAATTGATATTTAAACCGTCTCCATCGGAAGTCATATGCAGATTCCACAGCCCACGCAAGGAGCAAGACAGAAGATTGGACCAGATTCGGGCTGAATCCGAGGGGGACCAGAACTAGGATTCTAGGACGTGAATTGATGTAATTTTCTTGTAAGGAAAGCCTAGATAAATCCTTTGCTTGTACGGGAAGTCCAGCCGCCTCTTATATATGTTAGGGGTGACGGCCGATTGAACAACACACAATCGAACAAATCAATATACTACTTTTTCATATACGTTTTATCTCTCCACCGTTTTTTCTATCTCGTTCTTCGCTGTTCTTCGTGTTTGAGAGCTGCGAATTCCGAGGCTCTAGGGGCGAGCGAATCGACCTAGGGCAGCCCATAGCCGCCGCACTCCCTGACGGGGTCCCTCCTGGGGGTGTGGGGTTTTCGGGTCTGCAAAAGCGCCCGTCGACTGTCTTGCGTATCGCGCTGTCGGCCAGGTCTCCTTCGACGTGAGCTACGGTGCGTCACCCCCGGCGTCGAGGGTACACGTGACGTGTTCGTGTGTCAACAGGTGGGTGAACAAATTACTGTTGGGCAATTGATAGAACCTCAAATACTCATGATGATATCCAGCAATGATCATTACATAGGCATCACGTCCAAGATTAGTAGACCGACTCCTGCCTACATCTACTACTATTACTCCACACATCGACCGCTATCTAGCATGCGTCTAGTGTATTAAGTTCATGGAGAAACGAAGTAATGCAATAAGAATGATGACATGATGTAGACAAGATCTATCTATGTAGAGATAGACCCCATCATTTGATCCTTAGTAGCAACGATACATACGTGTCGGTTTCCCTTCTGTCACTAGGATCAAGCACCGTAAGATCGAACCCACTACAAAGCACATCTTCCCATTGCAAGATAAATAGATCCAGTTGGCCAAACAAAACCCAAATATCGGGAGAAGAAATACAAGGCCATAAGCAATCATGCATAAAAGAGATCAAAAAAACTCAAATACTTTCATGGGTATAAAAAGATAGATCTGATCATAAACTCAAAGTTCAGCGATCCCAACAAACACACCGCAAAAGAGTTACATGATATGGATCTCCAAGAGACCATTGTATTTAGAATCAAGAGAGAGAGGAAGCCGTCTAGCTACTAACTACGGACCCGAAGGTCTACAAAGAACTACTCATGCATCATCGGAGAGGCACCAATGGAGGTGGTGAACCCCATTCGAGATAGTGTCTAGATAGGATGTGGTGGTTCTAGGCTCTGCGGCGGCTGGATCAATATTTCGTTGACTCCCCTAGAATTTTGGGAATATTGGGGTATTTATAGGGCAAAGAGGCGGTCCGGGGGCACCCGAGGTGGGCACAACCCACCAAGGTGCGCCTGGGCCTCCTGGCGCACCCTGGTGGGTTGTGCTCCCCTTGGGGCACCTCCAGGCGCAGCCAGGGCCCGTTGTGTTCCTTCTGGTCCATAAAAATTCTCCGTAAAGTTTCATGGCATTTGGACTCAGTTTGATATTGATTTTCTGAGATGTAAAAAACATGAAAAAAATAGCAACTGGCACTTGGCACTATGTCAATAGGTTAGTACCAAAAATGATATAAAATGACTATAAAATTATTATAAAACATCCAAGATTGATAATATAATAGCATGGAACAATCGAAAATAATAGATATGTTGGAGATGTATCAATAGGCAAATATTTTTTGGTCTCTATTTGGACGTGTATGCTGCCTTTATCGGCTGGCGTTTGGAGGTGTGCTTGGCTGCTTTGTTGGGAAACGTAGTAGAAAACATAAAAATTGCGCCTACGATCGCGCAAGATCAATACGAAGATACATAACGGGTTGGGATCACGATTATTACCACACCGAGTTGCAGTAGAAGAAGAACGTGTCGATGCAGATCGTACTTGGAGTCCCTCGAACCGCCGATGAACGATTCCTCGTACCATCGACAAACAGTCCCTCGAACTAAAGACTGAAACCACAACCTCTCTTCTTGGTGGCAAGTGTGTAGCCTTCATGATCCAGCAGCGCTTCTCCGTCCAGAGCTAATTGTTGCCGAAGAATTAGAGGGAGGAGATTAGAACCACACAGGGCGTCTAATTATGAGGACAAGAGGATTATACTAGCTCTAACTAGTCAACTAGGACCAACTAGAACAACTAGAGGAAGTTACAAATATTGTATGTTAAAATAGAGCAAAAAACCTAGTATATATAGGTTGGCGGCCACCAAGGAGGGAAAGACCGCCGGCCAAAGGGGTAGGAGTAGGACTCCTCCCCAAGTCCAATTCGGGCCCCCCTATAGAGCAAGCGGGGCGCCACTTCCTTATGGGCCCTTGTGGCTGATGACCCACAAGTATTGGGGATCAATTGTAGCTCTTTTCAATAAGTAAGAGTGTCTAACCCAACGAGGAGTAGAAGGAAATGGCAAGTAGTTTTCAGTAAGGTACTGTCTGCAAGTGCTGAAATTGTAAGTAGCAGAGTAGTTTGATAGCAGGATAATTTGTAACGAGCAAGTAAAGATAGTAGTAACAAAATTTCATCAAGGTAGCCCAATCCATTTGAGGCAAAGGACAGGCCAAAACAGTCTCTTATAAAAAGCAAAGCATTCTTGAGGGTACACGGGAATTTCATCTAGTCACTTTCATCATGTTGGTTCGATTCATGTTCGCTACTTTGATAATTTGATATGTGGGTGGACCGGTGCTTAGGTGGTGTTCTTACTTGAACAAACCTTCTACTTATGATTAACCCCCCCGCAAGCATCCGCAACTACGAGAAAGGTATTAAGAATAAATTCTAACCATAACATTAAAATTTTGGATCCAATCGGTCCCTTACGGAATAGTGATACGTCTCCAACGTATCTATAATTTTTGATTGTTCCATGCTGTTATATTATCTATTTTGGAAGTTTAATGGGCTTTAATATGCACTTTTATATTATTTTTGGGACTAACATATTAACCGAAGGCCCAATGCAAATTGCAGTTTTTTGCCTATTTCAGTGTTTCACGGAAAAGGAATATCAAACGGAATCCAAACGGAACGAAACCTTCGCGAGGATCTTTCTTGGAACAAACGTCACCTGGGAGACTTGGAGTACAAGTCTGGAAGTCCGCGAAGCTTCCACGAGGTAGGGGGCGCGCCCAGGGGGTAGGCACGCCCCCACCCTCGTGGGCCCCACGGAGCTCCATCGACCTACTTCTTTCACCTATAAATATACTCGTATACCCTGAAAACATCTAGGGGAGCCACGGAACCACTTTTCCACCGCCGCAACCTTCTGTACCCGTGAGATCCCATCTGGGGACATTTTTCGGCGATCTGCCGGAGGGGGATTCGATCACGGAGGGCTTTTACATCAACACCATAGCCTCTCCAATGATGTGTAAGTAGTTTACCACAGACCTTCGGGTCCATAGTTATTAGCTAGATGGCTTCTTCTCTCTCTTTGGTTCTCAATACAAAGTTCTCCTCGATGTTCTTGGAGATCTATTCGATGTAACCCTTTTTGCGGTGTGGTTGTCGAGATCCGATGAATTGTGGGTTTATGATCAAGATTATCTATGAACAATATTTGATTCTTCTCTGAATTCTTATATGCATGATTTGATATCTTTACAAGTCTCTTCGAATTATCAGTTTGGTTTGGCCTACTAGATTGATCTTTCTTGCAATGGGAGAAGTGCTTAGCTTTGGGTTCAATCTTGCGGTGTCCTTTTCCCAGTGACAGTAGGGGTAGCAAGGCACGTATTGTATTGTTGCCATCGAGGATAAAAAGATGGGATTTATATCATATTGCTTGAGTTTATCCCTCTACATTATGTCATCTTACCTAATGTGTTACTCTGTTCTTATGAACTTAATACTCTAGATGCATGCTGGATAGCGGTCGATGTGTGGAGTAATAGAAGTAGATGCAGAATCGTTTCGGTCTACTTGACACGGACATGATGCCTATGTTCATGATCATGCCTAGATATTCTCATAACTATGCTCTTTTTTATCAATTGCTCGGCAGTAATTTGTTCACCCACCATAATATATGCTATCTTGAGAGAAGCCACTAGTGAAACCTATGGCCCCCGGGTCTACTTTACATCATATAAGTTTCTGATCTACAATTCTAGTTTACTATTTATTTGGCAATCTTTACTTTTCAATCTATACAAAAAAAATACCAAAAATATTTATCTTATTATCTTTATCAGATCTCACTTTTGCAAGTGGCCATGAAGGGATTGACAACCCCTTTATCGCGTTGGTTGCAAGGTTCTTGATTGTTTGTGCAGGTACTAGGCGACTTGCATCTAGTCTCCTATTGGATTGATACCTTGGTTCTCAAAAACTGAGGGAAATACTTACGCTACTTAGCTACATCACCCTTTCCTCTTCAAGGGAAAACCAACGCATGCTCAAGAGGTAGCAATAAGGATTTCTGGCGCCGTTGCTGGGGGGATCTATGCTCAAGTCAAGACATACCAAGTACCCATCACAAACTCTTATCCCCCGCATTACATTATTTGCCATTTGCCTCTCGTTTTCCTCTCCCCCACTTCACCCTTGCCGTTTTATTTGTCCTTTTTTCTGTTCTCCTCTTTTCGCTCCCTTCTTGTGTGATTGTGTATTGGATTAATTGTTTGTCATGATGGCTCAAGATAATACTAAATTATGTGACTTTTGCAATACCAACAATAATGATTTTATTAGCACTCCGATTGCTCCTACTACCGTTGCTGAATCTTGTGAAATCAATACCGCTTTGTTGAATCTTGTTATGAAAGATCAATTTTCTGGCCTTCCTAGTGATGATGCCGCTACCCATCTAAACAACTTCATTGATTTGTGTGATATGCAAAGGAAGAAAGATGTGGATAATGATATTGTTAAATTGAAGCTATTTCCGTTTTCGCTTAGAGATCGTGCTAAAACTTGGTTCTCTTCTTTGCCTAAAAATAGTATTGATTCATGGAATTAGTGCAAAGATGCTTTTATCTCTAAGTATTTTCCTCCCGCTAAGATCATCTCTCTTAGAAATGATATTATGAATTTTAAGCAACTTGACCATGAGCATGTTGCACAAGCTTGGGAGAGGATGAAATTAATGATACGTAATTGTCCTACACATAGTTTGAATTTATGGATGATTATACAAAAAAATTATGCTGGATTGAATTTTGCTTCAAGAAATCTTTTAGATTCGGCCGCGGGAGGCACTTTTATGGAAATCACTTTAGGAGAAGCTACTAAACTCCTAGATAATATTATGGTTAATTATTCTCAATGGCACACCGAAAGATCCACTAGTAAAAAAGTTCATGCTATTCAAGAGATTAACGTTTTGAGTGGAAAGATGGATGAACTTATGAAATTGTTTGCTAATAAGAGTGTTTATTCTGATCCTAATGATATGCCTTTGTCCACTTTGATTGAGAATAATAATGAATCTATGGATGTGAATTTTGTTGGTAGGAACAATTTTGGTAACAACGCGTATAGAGGGAATTTTAATTCTAGGCCTTTTCCTAGTAATTCCCCTAATAATTATGGTAATTCCTAGAACAACTCTTATGGAAATTTTAATAAGATGCCCTCTAATTTTGAGACTAGTGTTAAAGAATTTATGAATTCGCAAAAGAATTTCAATGCTTTGCTTGAAGAAAAATTGCTTAAGATTGATGAGTTGGTTAGGAACGTGGATAGAATTTTTCTTGATGTTGATTCTTTGAAACTTAGACCTATTCCACCTAAGCATGATATCAATGAGTCTCTCAAAGCCATGAGAGTGCAAAGAAAGAACCGCTAGGATGCGTGCTAAAAAAGATTGCTTTGTGAAAGCGTGTTCTTCTAGTTTTCATGATAATAATGATGAAGATCTAAAAGTGATTGATGTGTCTCCTATTAAATCTTTGTTTGCCAATATGAATCTTGATAAAGATGGAACTGGAGATGAGTCAACTTTAGTTAAAAGGCGTCCCCATGATTCGGAATTTTTAGATCTTGATGCAAAAATTGGTAAAAGTGGGATTGAAGAGGTCAAAACTTTACATAGCAATGAACCCACTATATTGGATTTCAAGGAATTTAATTATGATAATTGCTCTTTGATAGATTGTATTTCCTTGTTGCAATCCGTGTTAAATTCTCCTCATGCTTATGATCAAAATAAGGCCTTTACTAAACACATCATTGATGCTTTAATGCAATATTATGAAGAAAAACTTGAATTAGAAGTTTCTATCCCTATAAAACTTTATGATGAGTGGGAACCTACTATTAAAATTAAGATTAAAGATCATGAATGCTATGCTTTATGTGATTTGGGTGCTAGTGTTTCCACGATTCCAAATACTTTGTGCGATGTGTTAGGTTTCCATGAATTTGATGATTGTTCTTTAAATTTGCACCTTGCAGATTCCACCATTAAGAAACCTATGGGAAGGATTAATGATGTTCTTATTGTTGCAAATAGGAATTATGTGCGCGTAGATTTTATCGTTCTTGATATAGATTGCAATCCTACATGTCCTATTATTCTTGGTAGACCTTTCCTTAGAACGATTAGTGCAATTATTGACATGAACGAAGGAAACATTAGATTCCAATTTCTGTTAAGGAAAGGCATGGAACACTTTCCTAGAAATAAAATTAAATTACCTTATGAATCTATTATGAGAGCCACTTATGGATTGCATACCAAAGATGACAACACCTAGATCTATTCTTGCTTTTATGCCTAGCTAGGGGCGTTAAACAATAGCGCTTGTTGGGAGGCAACCCAATTTTGTTTTTGTTCCTGTTTAGTAATAAATAATTTATCTATCCTCTGTTATGATTCTGTTTTTTATGTTTCAATTAGTGTTTGTGCCAAGTAAAGCCTTTAGGATCTTCTTGGATGATTGGTATTTGATCTTGCTAGAAAACACAGAAAGTATGCGCTCATGAGAATAATTTTCATTTTTTACCAGAGAGCGATGAAATACCAGTTCTAACTGCAGTAGATCAATATACATATTACCTAGGACTTCCTAATTTTTCAGGATTTTTGGTCTTAAAGAAGTATTCGAAACCTACAGATTGTTTTGTTTTTGATAGATTCAGTTTTCGTGTGTTGTTTGCTTATTTTGATGAATCTATGGCTAGTATCGGGGGTATGAACCATAGAGAAGTTGGAATACAGTAGGTTTAACACCAATATAAATAAAGAATGAGTTAATTATAGTACCTTAAAGTGGTGGTTTGTTTTCTTATACTAACGGAGCTCATGAGATTTTCTGTTGAGTTTTGTGTTGTGAAGTTTTCAAGTTTTGGGGTAAAGATTTGATGGATTTTGGAATAAGGAATGGTAAGAGCCTAAGCTTGGGGATTCCCAAGGAACCCCAAGGTAAAATTCAAGGACAACCAAAATCCTAAGCTTGGGGATGCCTCGGAAGGCATCCCCTCTTTCGTCTTTGTCTATCGGTAACTTTACTTGAGGCTATATTTTTATTCAGCACATGATATGTGTTTTGCTTGGAGCGTCTTGTATGATTTTAGTCCTTGCTTTTTAGTTTACCACAATCATCCTTGCTGTACACACCTTTTGCGAGAGACACGCATGAATCGGAATTTATTAGAATACTCTATGTGCTTCACTTATATCTTTTGAGCTAGATAATCTTAATCTAGTGCTTCCCTTATATCTTTTTAGAGAACGGTGGTGGTCTTATTTTATAGAAATTATTGATCTCTCATGATTCACTTATATTATTTTGAGAGTCTTTTAGAACATCATGGTAATTTGCTTTGGTTATGAAATTAGTCCTAATATGATAGGCATCCAAGATGGCTATAATAAAAACTTTCATATAGAGTGCATTGAATACTATGAGAAGTTTGATACTTGATGATTGTTTTGAGATATAAAGATGGTGATATTAGAGTCATGCTAGTTGAGTAGTTGTGAATTTGAGAGATACTTGTGCTAAAGTTTGTGATTCCTGTAGCATGCACGTACGGTGAACCGTTATGTGATGAAGTCGGAGCATGATTTATTTTTTGATTGTCTTCCTTATGAGTGGCGGTCGGGGACGAGCGATGGCATTTTCCTACCAATCTATCCCCCTAGGAACATGTGCGTAGTACTTTGTTTTGATAACTCATAGATTTTTGCAATAAAAATGTGAGTTCTTTATGACTAATGTTGAGTCCATGGATTATACACACTCTCACCCTTCCACCATTGCTAACCTCTCTAGTGCCGCGCAACTTTCGCCGGTACCATAAGACCACCATTTACCTTCCTCAAAAAAGCCACCATACCTACCTATTATGGCATTTCCATAGTCATTCCGCGATATATTGCCATGTAACTTTCATCGTTCCATTTATTATGACATGCTTCATCATTGCCATATTGCTTTGCATGATCATGTAGCTGAGATCGTATTTGTGGAAAAGCCACCATTTATAATTTCATACATGTCACTCTTGATTCATTACACATCCCAGTACACCGCCGGAGGCATTCACATAGTCATATTTTGTTCTAAAGTATCGAGCTGTAATTCTTGAGTTGTAAGTAAATAAAAGTGTGATGATCATCATTATTAGAGCATTGTCCCAAGTGAGGAAAGGATGATGGAGACTATGATTCCCCCACAAGTCGGGATGAGACTCCAGACGAAAAAAAGAGGCCATAAAAAAGGCCCAAGAAATGAGAGAAAAAGGGAGAAGGGGCAATGTTACTATCCTTTTTCCACACTTGTGCTTCAAAGTAGCACCATGATCTTCATGATAGAGAGTTTCATATTTTTTCACTTTCACATACTAGTGGGAATTTTTCATTATAGAACATGGCATGTATATTCAAATGACGGGCTTCCTCAAAATGCTCTAGGTCTTCGTGAGCAAGCGAGTTGGATGCACACCCACTTAGTTTCTTTTTGAGCTTTCATACACTTATAGCTCTAGTGCATCCGTTGCATGGCAATCCCTACTCACTCACATTGATATCTATTGATGGGCATCTCCATAGCCTGTCGATACGCCTAGTTGATGAGAGACTATCTTCTCCTTTTTGTCTTCTCCACAACCACCATTCTATTCCACCTGTAGTGCTATATCCATGGCTCACGCTCATGTATTGCGTGGAGATTGAAAAAGTTTGAGAACATCAAAAGTATGAAACAATTGCTTGGCTTGTCATCGGGGTTGTGCATGATTTAAATATTTTGTGTGATGAAGATAGAGCATAGCCAGACTATATGATTTTGTAGGGATAGCTTTCTTTGGCCATGTTATTTTGAGAACACATAATTGCTTGGTTAGTAGGCTTGAAGTATTATTGTTTTTATGTCAATATTAAGTTTTGTCTTGAATCTTTCCGATCTGAATATTCATGCCACAATAAAGAGAATTACATAGAAAATTATGCTAGGTAGCATTCCACATCAAAAATTCTGTTTTTATCATTTACCTACTCGAGGACGAGCAGGAATTAAGCTTGGGGATGCTTGATACGTCTTCAACGTATCTATAATTTTTTATTGTTCCATGCTATTATATTATCTGTTTTGGATGTTTAATGGGCTTTAATATGCACTTTTCTATTATTTTAGGGACTAACCTATTAACCGAAGGCCCAGTGCAAATTGCTATTTTTTTTGCCTATTTCAGTGTTTCGCAGAAAAGGAATATCAAATGGAATCCAGACGGAACGAAACCTTCACGAGGATCTTTCTTGGAACAAACGTCACCCGGGAGACTTGGAGTACAAGTATGGAAGTCTGCAAGGCTTCCACGAGGCAGGGGCGCACCCAGGGGGTAGGCGCCCCCCCCCCCTTGTGGGCCCCACGGAGCTCCACCGACCTACTTCTTTCGCCTATATATACTCTTATACCCTGAAAACATCCAGGGGAGCCACGAAACCACTTTTCCACCTCCGCAACCTTCTGTACCCATGCGATCCCATCTGGGGACCTTTTCCGGCAATCATCCGGAGGGGGATTCAATCACGGAGGGCTTCTACATCAGCACCATAGCCTCTCCAATGATGTGTAAGTAGTTTACCATATACCTTCGGGTCCATAGTAATTAGCTAGATGGCTTCTTCTCTCTCTTCGGTTCTCAATACAAAGTTCTCCTCGATGTTCTTGGAGATCTATGCGATGTAATACTTTTTGCGGTGTGTTTGTAGAGATCTGATGAATTGTGGGTTTATGATCAAGATTATATATGAACAATATTTGATTATTGTAACATCCCAAATTTTCAATTTGGAATGTTATACATTAGATCATCATGCATATCATATTTTCTTGCATTTTTGCCCGATCCTAGAAATTTCATGCAACTCAAGGACCTTCGGAGAGAGTTGGAGATTTCGTTATTTTCATATTTGAGAGTTTTCTCGAATTTGAAAAGAGGATCATTTGATTTATTTATTTAATCTTCAATAATTTTTCCGGTGTCAAAATATATGAGAGAGGGAATAATATGAATTTCCCAAATTTAGGAAAAAAATGAAGATTTAATAAATAGATCAATTTTGGTTTTGCCGGAGTTTTGTTTGTTTTTCTTTGGATAGGGAAAAATGCGCGTTTTCGAAAATTGCATTTTAGGTCCGTAGAAAAGTTCATTTTGTTCGGCTCATTTTTAGGAGTCGGGGAAATTTTACTTTAGAATTTTTGGAGCCCGTTTAGATTTCCTTTTCTGTGTTTTTCTGCGCGCGAAACCGTTTAAAAAAAACTTTCCAGCAGGCCAGCCGGGCCAAGGACCAACCAGCCGGCCAGGCCCCAGCCTCCCCGTCGCGCGCGCCAGCGCTAGGCAGGCGCCAGCCGCCGCCTCCACTACCGATTCCCAGGAAGAATCCTTCTAGGCCGAATCCTAGTAGGATTCTTAGCCCCCTTTCCTTTGTTTCGTTTTCCTTTTCCTACTCTTTTTCTTGTCCCCTACCCCAAGTAATCTCTCCCCTCTCCTATATAAATACCCCCATAGACCCCCCCCCTCTCCTCACACCAAAAACCCAAACCCCCTCTCCTCCCCAAGCCACGCCCCACCCCGCGCCCCTCACCCGCCGCCGCCGCCCCTATAGCGCCGCCGCCGCCACCCTAGCACGCCGCCGTCGCCACCGTTCGCCCCGCCTCGCCGGAGGTAGCCCCACGCCTCTCTTTTTTCTTCCCCGCGGTTCGGTTCTTTTAAAAGAAACCGTTCCAGTTTTTTTTTCCGGTTTTTCTCTCCGATTCTTCGTTTCGGCTTCTTTTCCGAAACCCTAGATCGGTTTTCTGTTTTCTTTTTTGTTTTTTTTCGAAAACCCTAGATCGGTTTTCGTTTGTCTTTCGGACCGTTCGTCTCAACGAACGTGATCACCATTATTCCCGGTTAACGACGCCCGTTCGTTTAATCGTTCATCTCTTTCTTTTCGTCGGATTTAATTCCGCGATCGCGATCTCAGATCCGATCTTCGTTCTAGTTTATCTTCTCGCCCGTTTATCAGAATCAGGTGATTCAAGCGCCTGGAGTTTCGTCTCGAAACCGCCGTTCCGTCTAATCAACTTGAACAAGTTTTTTTTGCTATGGTAAAATTTGACCTAGTTTCAACTTGCTAGAACCCAGTGGTTTTCTTCCGCCGTTTGTTTTCCCGTCGTTTGTTCGGTTTGTTCTTTCTTTGCAACCGGGGTTCTTAAGTTGAACTTTCTGGTTTGTTCTCTCGTTCGAGTTTTACTTGTGCATTAGATGAGTACTTATTGTGTGGTTACTATTGTTTGCTTACGATAGATTGATCGGAGTGTGACGAGTAGATCTATCAAGAGTTTTAAGTGCGAATCATCTTCATCTACATTGCAGGCAAGTAACACTTTGATCATACCTTTTCTACAACCCATGTTTTATTGCATTAGATCAATCCTCTCACATTGCATGATTAGGATCTAATTAAACTGTGGGATGGGAAGTAGATGAGGTAGTACCTATCACCTGTATTATTATGACACCTTTGGGAGTTACTTCCACGTTTGCTTATTATGCCATGCTATGCTAGTAGACGTGGATTGGGTGAGTGATATTCATGACAGATGTGAGTATTGTTAATTAATGGTTTATCTAAGGTGGCAACTTAAACACACATCTGGGTGGATTGAGGCACCTAATGTCTATCAGGACTTGCCTGTTTTATTTTGGACCGCCACCCAGGCTCAAAGGGATCATAAGATAATTCATGCTAGAAACTTCCGTGTGCAGCCACATGCTACTATGGGCTCTGGCATAGTTGACTAAGTTGTGCGAACTCCTACGGGGTGGACTAGCAGATGTAGGGGTTGTAGGTGGTACGGTCTACCCCACATGTAAGGTGCTAGCGCTTCTGAAAGACTATGTCTCGGTCATCCATTTCTCAAACACCATGTAGTGCGAGAAAACAAACGGAGGCGATCGAGTCATGTGGGGAAAAGTGTGCAAACCACTGCAGAGTGTATAAACTAATCATGATTAGCCGTGTCCCCGGTTATGGACAACTTGAGTATCTAGTACTTGAATATCATGTGAATCTCAACATGTTACTTCTAATTAATGTTGTTGGGTTTTAATTATTCACTTAATTGGGATTGAGAATGCTGTCAACCATTCTCAATGTTCAACAACCACCATGATAGTTAAATAAATTTATTCCTTTGCAGTAGGGAAAAACTAGCTTTATGCAAAAACTGTAACCATAGAGCTTTCCACCAGCTATATATGCATATAGTATAGCTGTTTCATTCCATTACTCTCTATGTGTTACTTTGCCAGCATATTCCATGTGCTGACCCATTTTCGGGCTGCAACTTTCATGTTGCAGACTTTTCAGACGACGAGTAAGGTGTTTTTTAGGTCGTGGTTCTATACTCAGTGATGCCGTTGGAGTTGATGGACCCATTTATCTTCCAAGTCTTCCGCTGTTATCGACACTAGATGGCCTTAAGCCATTTTTATTGTAATAAGTTCTCTTTGAGATAACGATGTAATAAGTGTGTGATTGCCACTCTGCTATAAATCCTTCGATGTACTGTGTGGTGTCAGCATTACTGATCCAGGGATGACACCCGAGCACAGTAGACTTGATCCATTCGGGTCGGGTCGCCACAGAGATGGTATCAGAGCACACGCTGACTGTAGGACACGACCACTAAGTTAAAGCCATAGAACACCCTTCTCTTCTCATTTTCTAACTCCTCATCTTTTCTACCCTTTTAGGATGACGCACGCGAAGATGAAGTACGCTCAACCGGATGAAGGCACACCTTTTGGATTTCACTTGAAGGAAGTCACCAAGTACCTGAACATTGGATTACCAAGCTTCACGGGAACCTTCAACGCCACTCTGCCTGAAGAGGAGCACTGGAAGATTCAAGCTCACGTTCCGGGAAGAACATTCGCGCCAATCACGAAACCCATAGATAGTGTTTTCAATGCACCAACCTGGAGTCTGGGAAGGAGCATGGCAGCTCATATCACCATAGGACGCATTGGAGAAGTTTATCAAGAAGACCTCAAGGACACTATCTACCAGATTTGCGGACGCCGAGATGAACAAAGGGAGTTAGTCAGCACCAAGAAGGATAGATCCATTTCATCTTTCATCCAGGAGTTAAACCAGCACATTCGACGCCACGAGAACCAGATGTGCACTGATATGATAGAGTTGAAGAATGCGAAGGCAAGGATCATCGAACTAGAAGGAGAACTGAAGTCTACACGCAAGGACTACATGGACGAGATCGTAGCTCTAGCAAGACACAATAACGATCTTAAGCAGGAGATTGAAGAACTCAAGAGGAAGTTAGCATCCAAGGAGGAGGACGAGTACGTCGCATGTCCGGACAACTACATCATCATCGACGACACCGATTTGGATCCAAGTGAACCCGACTTTGAAGACGAAGCTGGAGCAGATATCATGGAGTCTTCCACCGGTTCAAATTTCTAGATGACCACCAGATAGTAGTAGTATTCCCCCATGTAAACATTATAGTTCGAGCACTTTTGCGATAGTTTTAGATCGTTTGTAAGCCCTTGTTTGATTGATTGAAGTGATTTTGTGTGAATTTGCTCATGTGCATATGGGCAGTGTTTTCCCTTTAGACCTCACTCTATTCTCAATTCTCGTCTTTTCTAAACCCTCAGATGCCTCCGAGACGTGACAATGGATTTCCACCGGAGCTCACTCAGTTGATCCAGCAGCAGAATCAATTGATGCAGATGTTAGTCCAGAACCAGCAGAACAATAACAACAACCCACCACCACCACCTATTGACCATTTAGCTCGTTTCCTTAGGCTGAATCCGCCGGTGTTTTCCAGTAGCACCGAGCCAATAGTAGCAGACGATTGGCTCCGCAAGATAGGAAGGGAGTTGACCACTGCAGGATGCACGGATGGTGAGAAAGTGAAGTTTGCCGCTCACCAGCTTGGTAGAAATTAAGAATCAGATTAAGGAGTTATTGGATAAAGGTTACATTCGCCCAAGTTCTTCGCCTTGAGGATCACCCGTAATTCTAGTGGAAAAGAAGGATGGATCATTAAGAATGGTTGTAGATTATCGGGGATTGAATGAAGTAACCATCAAGAACATGTACCCACTGCCAATGATCAACGATCTGTTTGATCGATTGCAAGGAGCTAAAGTGTTTTCCAAGATCAATTTGCGATCAGGGTACCATCAGTTGAAGATTCGAGAGCAGGACATACCTAAGACGGCATTCACCACAAGATATGGACTGTATGAGTATACCGTTATGTCATTTGGATTGACTAACGCACCTTCCTATTTCATGAACCTGATGAACAAAGTGTTTATGGAGTTTTTGGATAAGTTCGTCGTAGTGTTCATTGATGACATCCTGGTTTATTCAAAGAATGAAGAGGAGCATAAGGAACATTTGCGTTTGGTTTTAGAGAAACTAAGGGAACATCAGTTATATGCCAAATTCAGCAAATGCGAGTTTTGGTTGAAGGAAGTTGGATTCCTCGGACACGTTATATCCGGAGAAGGTATAGCAGTTGACCCCACAAAGGTTGAGACCGTAACCGAATGGGAAGCACCAACAATAGTTGGAGAGATCCGGAGTTTTCATGGACTCGCAGGATACTACCGGAGATTTATTGAGAATTTCTCAAGGATTGCGAAGCCTATGACTGAATTGTTGAAGAAGGATACTAAGTTCAATTGGACTGAGTAGTGTGAGGCTAGTTTCCAGGAGTTAAAGAAACGTTTGGTTACCTCACCAGTATTGATTTTGCCAGATCAGACCAAGGATTATGAGGTGTATTGCGACGCTTCACGTCGAGGACTTGGAGCAGTGCTTATGCAGGAAGGAAGAGTTGTTTTGTATGCTTCACGGCAACTAAAGCCTCATGAATTGAATTATGCCACGCATGATTTGGAGTTAGCAGCCGTAGTGCATGCATTGAAAACGTGGAGACTTTTCCTCATTGGAAATCATTGTGAGGTGTACACGGATCACAAGAGTTTGAAGTACATTTTCACTTAGAAGGAGTTGAACCTCCGACAAAGGAGATGGTTGGAGCTCATCAAGGATTATGACATGAGATTGCATTACCATCCTGGAAAAGCTAATGTAGTAGCCGATGCATTGAGCCGAAAGAGCCATGTCAACACCCTAGTGACGGGAGAAGTACCAAAGGAGTTAGCAGAAAACCTTCGTGAGCTATGTTTGGAAATAGTTCCGAGAGGCTATGTAGCAGCATTGGAGATTCAGTCAACATTGATGGATAAAATCAGAGAAGCTCAGAAATCTGACAAGGAGATTGCTACTATAAAAGAGAAATTGAGCGAAGGAAAAGCAAAGGGATTTCGTGAGGATGAGCATGACACCTTATGGTTTGAGGACCGTGTTTATGTGCCAAATGACCCGGAGATCAGGAAGTTGATTTTGCAGGAGGCACATGATTCACCGTATTCGATTCACCCAGGGAATACCAAGATGTATTTGGATTTAAAGGAAACATTCTAGTGGACCGGAATGAAGAAGGATATTGCAGCATATGTAGCAGTTTGTGACGTATGTCAGAGAGTAAAGGTAGAGCATCAGAAGCCAGCAGGATTGTTACAACCATTGCCGATACTCGAATGGAAGTGGGATAAGATAGGCATGGATTTTATCACTGGACTACCCAGGACGAAAGCAGGCTATGACTCGATATGGGTAGTAGTTGATCGTTTGACGAAGGTAGCACATTTTATTCCAGTTAAGACCACTTACACCAGTGCTAAGTTGGCGAAGATATACATGACTAGGATCATTTGTTTGCATGGAGTTCCGAGGAGTATCGTATCAGATAGAGGAACTCAATTTACCTCAAAGTTTTGGAATCAGTTGCATGAAACTTTAGGAACCAGACTAGAGTTCAGCACAGCTTTTCATCCGCAGACAGATGGACAGACCGAGAGAGTCAATCAGATTTTGGAAGATATGCTGAGAGCTTGTGCACTAGATTCTGGATCTAGTTGGGACGATAACTTGCCGTATGCGGAGTTTTCTTATAACAACAGTTACCAAACCAGTTTGAAGATGGCACCTTTCGAAGCTTTATACGGAAGGAGCTGCAGGACACCGTTGTCATGGGACGAAGTTGGAGACCGTCAATTCTTTGGACCAGATTTGATTAAGGAGTCTGAACGGAAAGTTAAGTTGATTCGCGATAGGCTCAAGGTAGCCCAGTCCAGGCAGAAGAGCTACGCAGATTCTAAACGCAAGGAGACAGTTTACGAAACTGGAGACAGAGTTTATCTTCGAGTATGCCCACTTCGAGGAGTTAAGCGCTTTGGAGTTAAAGGAAAGTTAGCACCGCGTTTCGTTGGACCGTATAAGATCTTGCAATGTATGGGAGAAGTCGCTTACAAGTTGGAATTACCAGAGGGACTGTCAGGAGTTCATGACGTATTCCATGTTTCTCAGCTGAAGAAATGTCACGCCGAGATGGCGGAGGTACCGTTAAGAGATACAGTACCACTCGAAGCGATTCAGTTGAAGGACTACTTAACGTATGAGGAGAAGCCAGTAAAGATTCTCGAGTTTGCCAGCAGAGTTACTCGCAGCAAGGTTATCAAGTTTTGCAAAGTACAGTGGAACCACCACTCAGAGGATGAAGCCACCTGGGAGAGAGAAGAAGATTTACTCAAGGACCACCCTCACCTATTTTCTAGCCAACCCGAATCTCGAGGGCGAGATTCATCTTAAGGGGGGTAGGTTTGTAACATCCCAAATTTTCAATTTGGAATGTTATACATTAGATCATCATGCATATCATATTTTCTTGCATTTTTGCCCGATCCTAGAAATTTCACGCAACTCAAGGACCTTCGGAGAGAGTTGGAGATTTCGTTATTTTCATATTTGAGAGTTTTCTCGAATTTGAAAAGAGGATCATTTGATTTATTTATTTCATCTTCAATAATTTTTCCGGTGTCAAAATATATGAGAGAGGAAATAATATGACTTTCCCAAATTTAGGAAAAAAATGAAGATTTAATAAATAGATCAATTTTGGTTTTGCCGGAGTTTTGTTTGTTTTTCTTTGGATAGGGAAAATTTGCTTTTTCGAAAATTGCATTTTAGGTCCATAGAAAAGTTCATTTTGTTCGGCTCATTTTTAGGAGTCGGGGAAAATTTACTTTAGAATTTTTGGAGCCCGTTTAGATTTTCTTTTCTGTGTTTTTCTGCGCGCGAAACCGTTTAAAAAAAACTTTCCAGCAGGCCAGCCGGGCCAAGGCCCAGCCAGCCGGCCAGGCCCCAGCCTCCCCGTCGCGCGCGCCAGCCGCCGCCTCCACTACCGATTCCCAGGAGGAATCCTTCTAGGCCGAATCCTAGTAGGATTCTTAGCCCCCTTTCCTTTGTTTCATTTTCTTTTTCCTACTCTTTTTCTTGTCCCCTACCCCAAGTAATCTCTCCCCTCTCCTATATAAATACCCCCATAGACCCCCCCTCTCCTCACACCAAAAACCCAAACCCCCTCTCCTCCCCAAGCCACGCCCCACCCCGCGCCCCTCACCCGCCGCCGCCGCCCCTATAGCGCCGCCGCCGCCGCCCTAGCACGCCGCCGCCGCCACCGTTCGCCCCGCCTCGCCGGAGGTAGCCCCGCGCCTCTCTTTTTTCTTCCCCGCGGTTCGGTTCTTTTAAAAGAAACCGTTCCGGTTTTCTTTTCCGGTTTTTCTCTCCGATTCTTTGTTTCGGCTTCTTTTCCGAAACCCTAGATCGGTTTTCCGTTTTCTTTTTCGGTTTTTTTTTCGAAAACCCTAGATCGGTTTTTGTTCGTCTTTCGGACCGTTCGTCTCAACGAACGTGATCATCGATTATTCCCGGTTAACGACGCTCGTTCGTTTAACCGTTCGTCTCTTTCTTTTCGTCGGATTTAATTCCGCGATCGCGATCTCAGATCCGATCTTCGTTCTAGTTTATCTTCTCGCCCGTTTATCGGAATCAGGTGATTCAAGCGCCTGGAGTTTCGTCTCGAAACCACCGTTCCGTCTAATCAACTTGAACAAGTTTTTTTTGTTATGGTAAAATTTGACCTAGTTTCAACTTGCTAGAACCGAGTGGTTTTCTTCCGCCGTTTGTTTTCCCGTCGTTTGTTCGGTTCGTTCTTTCTTTGCAACCGGGGTTCTTAAGTTGAACTTTCTGGTTCGTTCTCTCGTTCGAGTTTTAATTGTGCATTAGATGAGTACTTATTATATGGTTACTATTGTTTGCTTATGATAGATTGACCGGAGTGTGACGAGTAGATCTATCAAGAGTTTTAAGTGCGAATCATCTTCATCTACATTGCAGGCAAGTAACACTTTGATCATACCTTTTCTACAACCCATGTTTTATTGCATTAGATCAATCATCTCACATTGCATGATTAGGATCTAATTAAACTGTGGGATGGGAAGTAGATGAGGTAGTACCTATCACCTGTATTATTATGAAACCTTTGGGAGTTACTTCTACGTTTGCTTATTATGCCATGCTATGCTAGTAGACGTGGATTGGGTGAGTGATATTCATGAAAGATGTGAGTATTGTTAATTAATGGTTTATCTAAGGTGGCAAATTTAAACACACATCTGGGTGGATTGAGGCACCTGATGTCTATCAGGACTTGCCTGTTTTATTTTGGACCGCCACCCAGGCTCAAAGGGATCATAAGATAATTCATGCTAGAAACTTCCGTGTGCAGCCACATGCTACTATGGGCTCTGGCATAGTTGACTAAGTTGTGCGAACTCTTACGGGGTGGACTAGCAGATGTATGGGTTGTAGGTGGTACGGTCTACCCCACATGTAAGGTGCTAGCGCTTCTGAAAGAATATGTCTCGGTCATCCATTTCTCAAACACCATGTAGTGCGAGAAAACAAACGGAGGCGATCGAGTCATGTGGGGAAAAGTGCGCAAACCTCTGCAGAGTGTATAAACTAATCATGATTAGCCGTGTCCCCGGTTATGGACAACTTGAGTATCTAGTACTTGAATATCATGTGAATCTCAACATGTTACTTCTAATTAATGTTGTTGGGTTTTAATTATTCACTTAATTGGGATTGAGAATGCTGTCAACCATTCTCAATGTTCAACAACCACCATGATAGTTAAATAAATTTATTACTTTGCAGAAAAACTGGCTTTACGCAAAAACTGTAACCATAGAGCTTTCCACCAGCCATATATGCATATAGTATAGCTGTTTCATTCCATTACTCTCTATGTGTTACTTTGCCAGCATATTCCATGTGCTGACCCGTTTTCGGGCTGCAACTTTCATGTTGCAGACTTTTCAGACGACGAGTAAGGTGTTTTTAGGTCGTGGTTCTATACTCAGTGATGCCGTTGGAGTTGATGGACCCATTTATCTTCCAAGTCTTCCGCTGTTATCGACACTAGATGGCCTTAAGCCATTTTTATTGTAATAAGTTCTCTTTGAGACAATGATGTAATAAGTGTGTGATTGCCACTCTGCTATAAATCCTTCGATGTACTGTGTGGTGTTAGCATTACTGATCCAGGGATGACACCCGAGCACAGTAGACTTGATCCATTCAGGTCGGGTCGCCACAATTATTCTTTGAATTCTTATGTGCATGATTTGATATCTTTGCAAGTCTCTTCAAATTATCAGTTTGGTTTAGCCTACTAGATTGATCTTTCTTGCAATGGGATAAGTGCCTACTAGATTGATCTTTCTTGCGTGTAGACTCCTACTGGATTGATACGTTGGTTCTCAAAAACTGAGGTAAATACTTACGCTACTTTGTTGCATCACCATTTCCTCTTCAAGGGAAAACCAACGCATGCTCAAGAGGTAGCAATAGCGCATAAACTAGGGTTTAAGCTTCTATCACTCTCGCAACCCATCTTCTAATTGCTACTCCACAATGCATCCCCTTAGGCCCAAATATGGTGAAGTGTCATGTAGTCGACGTTCACATGACACCACTAAGGGAATCACAACATACATACTATCAAAATATCGAACACATCAAATTCACATGATTACTTGCAACATGAATTCTCCCGTGACCTCAAGAACAAAGGTAACTACTCACAAATGATAAACATGCTCATGATCAGAGGGGTATTAAATAGAATATTGGATCTGAACATATAATCTTCCACCAAATAAACCATATAGTAATCAACTACAAGATGTAATCAACACTACTAGTCACCCACAAGTACCAATCTACAGTTCTGGTAACAAGATTGAACACAAGAGATGAACTAGGGTTTGAGAGGAGATGGTGTTGGTGAAGATGTTGATGGAGATGGCCCTCCCCAAGATGGAAGAGTTGTTGGTGACGATGATGACGATGATTTCCCCCTCCGGGAGGGAAGTTCCCCCGGCGGAATCGCTCCACCAAAGGGCAAAAGTGCACCTGCCCAAGTTCCGCCTCGAGGCGGCGGCGCTTCGTCCCGAAATTCCTCCTCTTATTTTTTCTAGGTCAAAATGACTTATATACAAAAAGATGGGCACCGGAGGTGGGCCGAGGAGGCCACAACCCCCCAAGGCACGCCAGGGGCCCTGGCGCGCCCAGGTAGGTTGTGCCGACCTCGTGGCCCCCTCTGGTAGTTATTTGCTCCAATAATTCTTATATATTCCATAAAAAATCCCCATGAAGTTTCAGCTTGTTTGGATTTGTGCAGAATAGGTAGCCTGACATAGCTTTTCCAGGTCCAGATTCCCAGCTGCCAGAATCCCCCCTGGTGTGTACCTAGCAAATTATGAGAGAAAAGTCATTAGAATTACTCCAAAAATCATTATTATGGACAAAAACATCATAAATAACAGTAAGAAAACATGATGCAAAATGGACTTAATAACTCCCCAAGCTGAGACCTCGCTTGTCCTCAAGCGAAAAACCGAAATCGAAAAACATGTCCACATGCTTTGAGAGGGAGGTGTCGATAAAAACAAAATACAGACATAGCACTACAAAAAAAATACACTTTCGTGATGATACGTGTTTGTCACAATAGGTCGCGTTTTTTGTCATGCATGTACATCCATGACGATTTTATGACAGAATCAAGATAGTCATACCTGCGCTGTCATAGAAGTGTTCCATGACATTACCAAAATTATCATCACGGAAGTGTCCACTTCCATGACGATAAATCGCGCGTCACAGAAGTGCTTTTCGTCAAGGGTGACCGACACGTGGCATCCACCGTAACGGAACGCCGTTAAGCTATCGGGTCGGGTTTTGGATCCGATAACCCGTTAACAGCCCCGACCAATGGGGATTTTCCACGTGTAAAATCATCATTGGCTGGAGGAAACATGTGTCGGCTCACCGTTGGGACAGATGTCATCCGCTCATTGGACCGAAGGCGCCTATGATACGGCGACACGTGGCACGGCCCAACAGAGGCCCATTCCCGTGAATGGCCTGTTCGCATATAGCCCATTTATAGCCCACTAACCCAGGGCCCATTATGCCCCATCCGAATTAGGCCCAGTAGCGTCATCTGGGCCGTCCAATATGATTCAGCCCATTTTAACTTCCGGCCCATGTGTGGCCCATGACTTCTTTCGGCCCATATGAGGACCTTTGTAACTCTTGGCCCATTAACGGCCCGTGGTGAAACTGACCCATAATGAACAGTGTATCACTTTATACCCATTAACGGCCCATTATTCCATTGGGCCGTTTCCAGCCCAAGTTATCTTTCGGCCTTCTCAGGGCCCATTGATTCTTGGGCTCATTTCAACATTCGGTTACATACGGCCCGTTACTGTCATTTTCTGCTTGTGGGCCAAATTCAGCCCGTCGTTACAGTCGGCCCATTTGCGGACCGTTAATACGTTGGGCCGTTTTCATGTAAAAAAACCCGTTGGGCTATTTTCATAGAGTTATCAAATACGGCCTATTAACGGCCCGTTATGGTCCACGAATAGTACGACCCATGATTGGCGAAATGATGATACGCCATGTAGAAGGCCCATGGATCGTACGGCCCGTATGAGGCCCATGGATAGTATGGCCCGTAGAAGGCCCATGGATCGTACAGCCCGTAGAAGGCCCATGGACCCTATGGCCCGTAGAAGGCCCATGGACCCTAAGGCCCGTATAGAAGACCGATGGATCCTACGGCCGGACGAAGGCCCATGGATCATACGGCCTGCAGGAGGCCCATGGTTACAACAGTCCGTGTGCTGCCATGATTATTTTGGCCTAGTTACCAAAAATAGGCTATTGTGGCCACTAGAAAAAAACAAAAAAAGAACTGCAGTGACTACAAGCAAATAACTAAACAAGACAATAAGGAAATAAATAAGCAAGCAATTAACGCTAGCCTATTACCGCTATTACACATATTACATCCACTGGGCATCAAAGTTCGCCACCAGTGCAAATATAGGGTACAAAGCAGCACATTACATACACTGGCCGTCAAAATTGGCCACCAGTGCAAATAAACGTGGCAACAAAACAAGAGCATAACTGAAACAACTTCAGAAGATCAAAATAGAGACACGGTTCAAATCATATCAGTTGAAGACAAAGCAGCAGTGAAAGAATACAAACCATGGGAAACTACACGGCACAACAAGATTTCAGATGGGTACCACGGGTCTACATGTACAACAACACTATTGGCTCTGTTGTGATGCTAGTAATGTGCATGATACGAAAGTCAAGTATATACACAATTGAAATTGAAATCAACAGAGCTATTGATAAGAGCAAACCTGTTAAAGAAACATGCGTGAACATACCTGTTGTGCCATTGGAGTTTCGATTGGATCATTCAATTTGAAAATAAGTTTATATGAGTAAATACAGTGATACAAGAGCAAAACAATCATAGTTAAAAAAGGCGCGCCTAAGCGAGCACTTAAGCGCGCCTAGGCTCTAGGCATCGGCAAAACGCATTGCGCATAACTACGCATAATCTGTGCATAACTGCGCATAAGCATGCGCTTTGGTCAGTAAAGCGCAAGGCGGTGGCAAAACACACAATTAACGCCTAGCGCTTTTTTGAACTATGATAGCAATGTAATCTTAAATTAGAACAGTTGTTCTTCAGGTTTAGGCACTTGTTCTACATGAACAGAGTACAATAAGACGCAAGAATATAATACTTAAAAATAGAACATGAGCTCATAGACCTTACCACATTCTTGGTTCGGGACCAGTATAGAACAAGGCATTCCCAGTCATCGTCCAGTAAATGTGTCTCAGGAGAACGTAAGGGAATTTGATGAGTTTCTTTGCCAGTGAAGTACGTTTTCTTCAGGTAATTCCAATACTGCCACCAAGCATTCTTGAAGATAGCAGAGGTTACCTCATCCTTAGTTTCCTAATCGGTCCTTCTCTATAGAGAAAATGAGAAAATTTGCTGTATTATAACCATCATGGAGGTAGGATGTATTGGACGAAGCAAAGTAATTGCCATGGATAACATTTCTTACACATAACTCCTGGACAAACACCTGCAACTGGCATTTTCCTTCATCTTTAGTATAATATTTCCAAGATGGGAAGATATGCACATATGATTTAAGAACATCAAATGTGATAGATGCTAAACTACGACTAGCTGGTTGTGCTTCCTCCACAGGAATAGGCGTACTAACTGGTGGAGTTGGGGTTCGGCGTGATAGTACTGGCCTTTTGGGCACTGGAGCTGCCTTACTAACTGCTCTTGTTTGGGAGCTCTGTGGTGGAGATGGTGCTGTGTCAACAGGAACTGGGTTACTATCGGCTGGGGTTGGGGTTAGATTGGGTGAAGCCGGTTCTCTGTCCATCACAGTAGGGGTACAATCTGCGAGAGTTTGGGTTATGTGTGGTAGGACTGGTTCTTGTGCATGTACAACTGGGGTGCTATCCCCACCAAGAGGTAGCACTGTTTTATTTGAAGACTGTGTTTTTAGTCCGCTAGATACTGGCATCACCCGCTCCAATTCAAATGGCTGATAAACAGGAAACGTAGTTGAATGTACAGACATTGTATGAGAGACAGATGCAGTAGATAGTGTGGAAAAAAGAGGGCATAAAATAGTTGACATGTATATTGTTTAACTAAAATGGATAGCATGACATAATTTCACATATATGATGTCTATCTAAACTGGATAGCATAGCATAACATAATTCAAAGATATGATGAATAACTAAATAGGATCGCATGACATAATTCACCTACATGTTATCTAAGTAATCAGGATCACATCATTTAATTCACATATGTGATTTATATGCTAAACAGAGGGCATTCAATATGATGTCTGAACTAAGAACATGGTGTTGAATATTGTGTATATGATGTCTAAACTATGCAATGCAAGACACCGTATGCATGATATGAGCAGTATAACCGTGCCAAGTTAGAGCATACACCTCAGTGGGGGAATAGAACTGGTCATCTGTCTCTGAATCCATCTCTAAGGAGCTATCGGGACCCAACAAGAGATCTGCTTCGACAGGTAGCACTGTCTGCTCTGAAGGCCTTGTTTTCACTCCAGATTTTTCCATCTCCCACCCAAATGGCTGATTCACAGGAAAAGTAGTTTACTGTACAAACATTGTCGACAAATGGAAATGTAATGAAGAAAAGGATGGCCAAGATATCATTCAAATATATGATGCCTGGTTAAACAGGATGGCATCGCACATTTCACATATATTATGGCTGGCTAAAAGACATAAGACTGCATAATTCCCATATATGATATAGAAACTAAACAGGTGGCATTACAGAACATGTCTAAACTAAGCAGATGACATATATGATGTCAAAAGTAGGCACTGCAAGGCAACATATGCATGATATGACTAACATCATCATGCCAAGGTAGAGCAAACACCTTGGGGGGTAAATAGGAGTGGTCAGCGGCGTCTGAATCCGCCTCAGAACAGATATCTTCCTCTGGATTACAATCTGGAGATGGGTGGGGAGGGTTTGCCATTGAACCCACCATGGAGCGATGTCTGCATGACATTGTATTGCCGCGTAAAACTCTTCTCTTTTTCTCTACATGTTCAGCATGACTGTGTACAATATCTGACATGCATACGAAAAAATATGGTGAGATTATGTAAGGAGAGCATGCAGAAATTTAGAGTGATGGTAACAACCAGTGGATCGACGTTTTTCTGTTGAACCAAAATAGCCCTAATGGATCGACGTGAATGTATAGTAACAAGTGATGCAACAAGTGTACAACCTCTTTGTCGTAGCCGTGTCGACCTCAGCATCATTGGGTTGGTCGCTGAAGCAATTGAGGCAGAGGTTGTTGTCGGAGGTGTGGAGGAAGATCTGAGGAATCTGTAGACGGCGTCTAGGGCACTGCTCTGTTGTGATGGATTGTTCTATCATTGGAGCAGCTCCGGTGAGCCGTAAGACGTCAAGGCTGAAGCAGCACAAGACAGACATCGTCAATCTCAAGTGGGATTCTAATAGCATCTCCAATAGATGATGTAAAATGGATGTAAAATTAACATCACCAAAAACCACCTGACTATAACAAATCAGGTAAAAACGGTTGACTCTGAACTTAACTATCAAAACTGAAATTTAGTGTGGAATCTGAATGCTACTACCGAAACTGAACGCAATGGTAGCAAAGAGGCACTTGACATGTAGTTTAGGGAGGGCCTACAGTTCATCTTCAACCTGCACCCCCCTGAGCCGTCAGCCACCACCGGCCGAACCGCCGGCCCCAGCGCCGCCTCGCCGCCCCGAAACAACTCGCCACCGCCACCCCGGCCAGCCCTCTAGGCCCCCCGCCCCCACCCTAAACCCTAAGATGGATAGTGGGGTACCTCTTTGGTGAGCCCCTTCCTCATTGCGGGTGGTTCTTCCTTAACTCTGGCGAGCCCCCCAACCCCTGAAAATCAACTGACCCAAAAGTCAATTCAGTCGACTGAAGTGTGGCTTAATCGAAGCAGAGCAGCAGCAGCTGGGCGAGCGAGCGATCGAGCGAGAGCCGGGGCAGCAGCAGCAGCGCGAGCGAGCGAGCGAGAGCCGGAGCAGCAGCAGCAGATCCGACTAGTATGGACACCGCCGCCGAAGGGGCCTTGCACTAGGGGAGAGCCGCGATGGAGATGTCGCCCGCGGTGCCGGCTTCAAGGTAGCCGCTCCATGGGGGTGCGGGATGGAGCACCGTTGGTGCCGGGAGGTTGAGTTAAGCAGAAGGTGCGATGCGATGAGTGTACAACCTCTTTGGTGGCGCCGAGTAGGCCTCAGCTTAGTCCGAGGAGTCGGTGAGGATGCTGCGGTTCCGGTGGAGCATCTTAAGGCGGCGTTGTGGGGATGGAGCAGCCGTGATAGACGAGGCAATCGTCGGAGCAGCTCCTTGGAGGTGGAGGACGGGGCGGCTGAACCGGCGGGACGGCGAGATGGACGACGGATCCTCATCCGGGGAGGTGGACGAGGGACGTCGAGCTGTTGCGGTGGACAACGTCGTCAGGGAAGAGGCTCCGGCTGGGCAGCGGTGACGTGGCGGACGAAGGAGGGTGGGGTTTCGCGGCTGGAGTGGAGAGGTTATGGCGGCCTGGGATTTCGAATGGAGAAAAGGGGGCGATGGGAGGGGGTGAAGCATGACTTAGGGATGCGCTTGTCCAAAATGTAGGGTGTGTTACAAAAGTACCCCCCACCGATTTGAACTAGCGGCCCTTTCGGCTCAGGGTTAGAAGGGGGATTTCACGTGTCGGGATTTGGCAGCTGGAGGGAGTTTTCGCGTGCGTTGTAATTTCGGGATAGCAAGGCGCGGGTTGTGAAGGCGCCGATTTTGGGAGCATGATATCAGAATTTTCGGGATATAACAAGACACGGGTTGAATTTTAGGGACAAGCCTAACGTGTAGTAATATTGTACTTGTACATACCAAATCAATTCACACTTCCCTCAACCAAAAAGAAAATGAAAAAAAATAAAACTATTCACACCACACAAAGAGAGAGTCTTGCCCCGTTTTACTATACAAATGCTATTCAAAGCTACTCCCTCCTTCCATCTATATAGGGCCTAATGCGTTTTTCGATGCTAACTTTGACCAAATATTAGAGCAATGATATATGACATGCAAATTACACAAAGCATACCGTTAAATTTGTTTGTGAAAGGTTCTTTGAATGATATAATTTTCACATTGTGCATGTCATGTACTATTAATCTCGTCAATAGTCAAAGGCGGTCTTAAAAATCTCATTACGCCCTATATAGATGGAAGGAGGGAGTATGAATCCATGTTATGTCCGATTAAATTTTTTCGCTTGCTGTATAATGCATGTAACCTACTCATACCAACATTTTAGTGCGTTCCAAATGTCTATACTACTGATGCAATTAGAACTAAATTTGAATTCGTTTCTCAATTTCAATAAGATTCTACAATCATGATTGTTGCCAACTTCAACCATCATAGTTTCCTTGCTATCCGCCAGATATAAATCGGACGGCCTATAATGCAGGATGGCAGGCACACCATCATCAACAACTCTGTTTTTTATAAGAGTAGAGATAAAATATATTAAATGTAGTATAACATGTTCATAACCACACCATGTGTATCACCGTTATATATATTTACACATGCGTCGGTTTGAAACACTATGATAAATTCTTCAAATATCCGAATTCGCTTTTTATAATGAAGTATATATGATCTCTATTCGTCTTTTACACCCACACAACCCTCTTATCTTTGTAGCTAGTGCTAACTTTCTCTTGTGCATGCACACGCCCGCATCCCTCTCACCCTCCCTCAGCATTCTCTAGCTCCATCGCGCAAATTCGTCTTTTCACTTTAGGTCGTTTACCCATGCTGTGTGTAGGCCCCCCAGCTCCTTCTTTATGGCACACATCGATCGATATGCCTCTCTTGCCAGGTGTGCCTAGCACAAACACAAGCTTCCCCTCTTCTCTTGTCACCGTCCATGCCTCACTCCCACCACTCTTTTCATCATTCTCGTACTCGCGACTCCTCCCCCCTCGATATAGTATGCCTCTCGTACCACCTCCTACATGCATCCCTCTCTCTCTATCCTTCTCCTCGTGCCTCATTTGCTTCTAACACACACATGCATGTATACCGATCGATCTCCCAACATATACCTAGATCGACTTTAACTACCCCCCATCGATCGACGTACCTCACAAGTTATGTCTCTCCTTTCTCTAACAAAGGGTGATTGATCTTCCTATGTAGTTTGATACGTCTCCAACGTATCTATAATTTTTGATTGCTCCATGCTATATTATCTACTGTTTTGGACATTATTGGGCTTTATTATCCACTTTTATATTGTTTTTGGGACTAACCTATTAACTGGAGGCCCATCCCAGAATTGTTGTTTTTTGCCTGTTTTGAGGGTTTCGAAGAAAAGGAATATCAAATGGAGTCCAAACGGAATGAAACCTTCGGGAACGTGATTTTCTCATCGAATACAACTCAGGAGACTTGGACCCTACGTCAGGCCAATCAACAGGAGGCCACGAGGTAGGGGGGCGCGCCTGCCCCCCCCCCCCAGGTGCGCCCTCCACCCTCGTGGGCCCCCTGTTGCTCCACCAATGTACTTCTTCCTCCTATATATACCCACGTACCCCCAAACAATCAGAGACGGAGCCAAAACCCTAATTCCACCGCCATAACTTTATGTATCCACGAGATCCCATCTTGGGGCCTGTTCCGGAGCTCCACTGGAGGGGGCATCGATCACGGAGGGCTTCTACATCAACACCACAGCCTCTCCGATGAAGTGTGAGTAGTTTACTTCAGACCTACGGGTCCATAGTTAGTAGCTAGATGGCTTCTTCTCTCTTTTTGGATCTCAATACATTGTTCTCCCCCTCTCTTGTGGAGATCTATTCGATGTAATCTTCTTTTTGCGGTGTGTTTGTTGAGACCGATGAATTGTGGGTTTATGATCAAGTCTATCTATGAATAATATTTGAATCTTCTCTGAATTCTTTTATGTATGATTGGTTATCTTTGCAAGTCTCTTCGAATTATCAGTTTGGTTTGGCCTACTAGATTGATCTTTCTTGCAATGGGAGAAGTGCTTAACTTTGGGTTCAATCTTGCGGTGTCCTTTCCCAGTGACAGTAAGGGCAACAAGGCACGTATTGTATTGTTGCCATCGAGGATAACAAGATGGGGTTTTCTTCATATTGCATGAGTCTATCCCTCTACATCATGTCATCTTGCTTAAGGCGTTACTCCGTTTTAACTTAATACTCCAGATGCATGCTAGATAGCGGTCGATGAGTGGAGTAATAGTAGTACATGCAGGCAGGAGTCGGTCTACTTGTCTCGGATGTGATGCCTATATACATGATCATACCTAGATATTCTCATAACTATGCTCAATTCTATCAATTGCTCAACAACAATCTGTTCACCCACCGTAGAATACTTATGGTCTCGAGAGAAGCCACTAGTGAAACCTATGGCCCCGGGTCTATCTTTATCATATCAATCTCCTACTACTTAGTTATTTACTTTGCTATTTACTTTGCCTTTATTTTACTTTGCATCTTTATCAGAAAAATACCAAAAATATTATCTTATCATATCTATCAAATCTCACTCTTGTAAGTGGCCCTATATGGATTGACAACCCCTATTTGCGTTGGTTGAGAGGATTTATTTGTTTTGTGCAGGTACGAGGGACTTGCGTGTAGCCTTCTACTGGATTGATACCTTGGTTCTCAAAACTAAGGGAAATAGTTACGCTACTTTGCTGAATCATCCCTTCCTCTTCGGGGAAAACCAACGCATTGCTAAAAGAGGTAGCAAGAAGGATTTCTTGCGCCGTTGCCGGGGAGGTCTACGCAAAAGTCAACATACCAAGTACCCATCACATACCCCTATCTCCCGCATTACATTATTTGCCATTTGCCTCTTGTTTTCCTCTCCCCCCCAATTCACCCTTGCCATTTTATTTGCCCCCTCTCTCTCTCTATCCTCCCTCTCCTTATCTATTTGCCCTTTTTGTCCGCTTGCTTTTTGTTTGCTTGTGTGTTAGTTTGCTTGTTTGTCGCGATGGCTCAAGATAATACTAAATTGTGTGACTTCACCAATACCAACAACAATGATTTTATTAGCACTCCGATTGCTCCCCTTACCGATGCTGAATCTTGTGAAATTAATACTGCTTTGTTGAATCTCGTTATGAAAGATCCATTCTCCGGCCTTCCTAGTGAAGATGCCGCTACCCATCTAAATAGCTTCGTTGATTTGTGTGACATGCAAAAGAAGAAAGATGTGGATAATGATATTGTTAAATTGAAGCTATTTCCTTTTTCACTTAGAGATCGTGCTAAAGCTTGGTTTTCGTCTTTGCCTAAAAATAGTATTGATTCATGGAACAAGTGCAAAGATGATTTTATCTCTAAGTATTTTCCTCCTAGAAACGATATTATGAACTTTAAGCAACTTGATCATGAACATGTTGCACAAGCTTGGGAGAGAATGAAATTAATGATACGTAATTGCCCTACTCATGGTTTAAATTTGTGGGTGATTGTACAAAATTTTTATGCCAGATTGAATTTTGCTTCTAGAAATATTTTAGATTCGGCCGCGAGAGGCACTTTTATGGAAATCACTTTAGGAGAAGCTACTAAACTCCTAGATAATATTATGGTTAATTATTCTCAATGGCATACTGAAAGATCTACTAATAAAAAGGTGCATGCGATAGAAGAAATTAATGTTTTGAATGGAAAGATGGATGAACTTATGAAATTATTTGCTAATAAGAGTGTTTCTTCTGATCCTAATGATATGCCCTTGTCTACTTTGATTGAGAATAATAATGAATCTATGGATGTGGATTTTGTTGGTAGGAACAATTTTGGTAACAACACGTATAAAGGAAATTTCAATCCTAGGCCTTATCCTAGTAATCCCTCTAATAATTATGGTAATTCCTACAACAATTATTATGGAAATTATAATAAGATGCCCTCTGATTTTGATTCTAATATTAAATAATTTATTACTTCGCAAAAGAATTTTAATGCTATGATTGAAGAAAAATTGCTTAAGATTGATGATTTGGCTAGGAACATTGATAGAATTGCTCTTGATGTTGCTTCTTTGAAACTTAGATCTATTCCACCTAAGCATGATATCAACGAGTCTCTCAAAGCCATGAGAATTTCCATTGGCGAGTGCAAAGAAAGAACCGCTAGGATGCGTGCTAAGAAAGATGCCTTTATAAAAGCGTGTTCTTCTAGTTCCTATGGAAATAATGATGAAGATCTAAAAGTTATTGATGTGTCCCCTATTAAATCTTTGTTTTGCAATAGGAATCTTGATAATGATGGGACTGAATATGATCCACCTTTACCTAGAAGGCGTTCCAAGAATTCTGAATCTTTTGATCTTGATGCTAAATTTGATAAAAGTGGGATTGAAGAGATTAAAACCCTAGATGTTGCTAAGCCCACTATTATGGATTTCAAGGAATTTAACTATGAAAATTGCTCTTTGATTGATAGTATTTCCTTGTTGCAATCCGTGCTAAATTCTCCTCACGCTTATAGTCAAAATAAAGCGTTTACTAAACATATCGTTGATGCCTTGATGCAATCTTATGAAGAAAAACTTGAATTGGAAGTTTCTATCCCTAGAAAACTTTATGATGAGTGGGAACCAAATATTAAAATTAAAACTAAAGATCATGAATGCTATGCTTTATGTTATTTGGGTGCTAGTGTTTCCACGATTCCAAAGACTTTGTGTAATTTCTTAGGTTTCCGTGATTTTGATGATTGCTCTCTAAACTTGCACCTTGCGGATTCCACTATTAAGAAACCTATGGGAAGAATTAATGATGTTCTTATTGTTGCGAATAGGAATTAGGTGCCCGTAGATTTTATTGTTCTTGACATAGATTTCAATCCTTCATGTCCTATTATTCTTGGTAGACCTTTCCTTAGAACGATTGGTGCAATTATTGATATGAAGGAAGGAAATATTAGATTCCAATTTCCATTAAGCAAAGGCATGGAACACTTTCGTAGAAAGAAAATTAAATTACCTTATGAATCTATTATGAGAGCCACTTATGGATTGCCTACCAAAGATGGCAATACCTAGATCTATTCTTGCTTGTTATGCCTAGCTAGGGGCGTTAAACGATAGCGCTTGGTGGGACGCAACCCAATTTTATTTTTATTCCTTGATTTTTGCTCCTGCTTAGTAATAAGAAAATAATTTAGACTCTGTTTTGGTTGTGTTTTTTGTGTTTAATTAGTGTTTGTGCCAAGTACAACCGTTGGGAAGACTTGGGGAAAGTCTTGTTGAACTTGCGGTAAAAAAACAGAAACTTTAGCGCTCACGAGAACTGCTGTAATTTTTATTTGGAAAGTGCTATTTAGTTAATTATTTTTGAAGATGATTAATAGATAAATTCCTAACGTCCAAAATTTATTTTAGAATTTTTGGGGTTCCAGATCTTGCGCTAGCTACAGATTACTACAGACTGTTCTGTTTTTGACAGATTCTATTTTGCGTGTGTTGTTTGCTTATTTTGATGAATCTATGGCTAGTAAAATAGTTTATGAACCATAGAGAAGTTGGAATACAGTAGGTATAACACCCATATAAATAAAGAATGAGTTCATTACAGTACCTTGAATTGTTCTTTTGTTTACTTTCGCTAATGGAGCTCACGAGATTTTCTACTTTAAGTTTTGTGTTGTGAAGTTTTTAAGTTTTGGGTAAAGATTTGATGGATTATGGAACAAGGAGTGGCAAGATCCTAAGCTTGGAGATGCCCATGGAACCCCCAAGATAATCTAAGGACACCTAAAAGCCAAAGCTTGGGGATGCCCCGGAAGGCATCCCCTCTTTCGTCTACTTCTATCGGTAACTTTACTTGGAGCTATATTTTTATTTACCACATGATATGTGTTTTGCTTGGAGCGTCTTGTATTATTTGAGTCTTTCTTTGTTAGTTTACCACAATCATCCTTGCTGTACACACCTTTTGAGATAGCCATACATGATTTGGAATTTGTTAGAATACTCTATGTGCTTCGCTTATATCTTTTGGGTTATATAATTTTGCTCTAGTGCTTCGATTATATCTTTTAGAGCACGGTGGTGGATTTGTTTTATAGAAACTATTGATCTCTCATGCTTCAATTAGATTATTTTGAGAGTCTTAATGGCCTGGTAATTTGCTTAAAATCCTAATATGCTTGGTATGCAAGATTAATAATAAAAATTCTCTTATGAGTGTGTTGAATACTATGATAAGTTTGATACTTGATAATTGTTTTGTGACATGGAGAAGGTGATATTGAAGTCGTGCTAGTTGAGTAGTTGTGAATTTGAGAAATACTTGTGTTGAAGCTTGTGATTCCCGTAGCATGCACGTATGGTGAACCGTTATGTGATGAAGTCGGAGCATGCTTTATTTATTGATTTTCTTCCTTATGAGTGGCGGCCGGGGACGAGCGATGGTCTTTTCCTACCAATCTACCCCCCTAGGAGCATGCGCGTAATACTTTCCTTTGATAACTTGTAGATTTTTGCAATAAGTATATGAGTTCTTTATGACTAATTTTGAGTCCATGGATTATATGCACTCTCACCCTTCCACCTTTGCTAGCCTCTCTAATAACGCACACCTTTCGCCGGTATCATACACACACCATATACCTTCCTCAAAAAGCCACCATACCTACCTATTATGGCATTTCCATAGCCATTCTGAGATATATTGCCATGCAACTTTCCACCGTTCCGTTTATGACACACTCCATCATTGTCATATTGCTTAGCATGATCATGTAGTTGACATAGTATTTGTGGCAAAGCCACCGTTCATAATTCTTTCATACTTGTCACTCATGCATCATTGCATATCCCGGTACACCACCGGAGGCATTCATATAGAGTCATATCTTGTTCTAAGTATCGAGTTGTAATTATTGAGTTGTAAGAAAAATAAAAGTGTGATGATCATCATTATTAGAGCATTATCCCAAGTGAGGAAAGGATGATGGAGACTATGATTCCCCCACAAGTCGGGATGAGACTCCGGACGAAAAATAAATAAAAGAGGCCAAAGAAGCCCAAATAAAAAAAGAGAGAAAGAAAAGAGGCCATAAAAAAGAGAAAAGGCCCAAATGAAAAAAATGAGAGAAAAAGAGAGAAGGGACAATGTTACTATCCTTCTACCACACTTGTGCTTCAAAGTAGCACCATGATCTTCATAGTAGAGAGTCTCTCATGTTATCACTTTCATATACTAGTGGGAATTTTTCATTATAGAACTTGGCTTGTATATTCCAATGATGGGCTTCCTCAAAATGGACCTAGGTATTCATGAGCAAGCAAGTTGGATGCACACCCACTTAGTTTTTTTGAGCTTTCATATACTTATAGCTCTAGTGCATCCGTTGCATGGCAATCCCTACTCACTCACATTGATATCTATTGATGGGCATCTCCATAGCCCGTTGATACGCCTAGTTTATGTGAGACTATCTTCCCCTTTTTGTCTTCTCCAATACCACTACTCTATTCCACCTATAGTGCTATATACATGGCTCACGCTCATGTATTGCGTGAAGATTGAAAAAGTTTTGAGAATGTCAAAAGTATGAAACAATTGCTTGGCTTGTCATCGGGGTTGTGCATGATTTAAATATTTTGTGTGGTGAAAATAGAGCATAGCCAGACTATATGATTTTGTAGGGATAACTTTCTTTAGCCATGTTATTTTGAGAAGACATAATTGCTTTGTTAGTATGCTTGAAGTATTATTATTTTCTATGTCAATATGAACTTTTGTCTTGAATCTTTCGGATCTGAATATTCATACCACAATTAAGAAGAATTACATTAAAAATTATGCCAAGTAGCACTCCACATCAGAAATTCTGTTTTTATCATTTACCTACTCGAGGACGAGTAGGAATTAAGCTTGGGGATGCTTGATACGTCTCAAACGTATCTATAGTTTTTGATTGCTCCATGCTATATTATCTACTGTTTTGGACATTATTGGGCTTTATTATCCACTTCTTTATTATTTTTGGGACTAACCTATTGACCGGAGGCCCAGCCCAGAATTGCTGTTTTTTGCCTGTTTTAGGGTTTTGAAGAAAAGGAATATCAAACGGAGTCCAAATGGAATGAAACCTTTGGGAACGTGATTTTCTCACCGAATACAACTCAGGAGACTTGGACCCTACGTCAAGCCAATCAATAGGATGCCACGAGGTAGGGGTGCGCCTGCCCCCCCAGGCACGCCCTCCACTCTCGTGGCCCCCCTGTTGCTCCACTGACGTACTTCTTCCTCCTATATATACCCACGTACCCCCAAATGATCAGAGACGGAGCCAAAACCCTAATTCCACCGCCATAACTTTCTGTATCCACGAGATCCCATCTTGGGGCCTGTTCCAGAGCTCCGCCGGAGGGGGAATCGATCACGGAGGGCTTCTACATCAACACCATAGCCTCTCCGATGAAGTGTGAGTAGTTTACTTCGGACCTACGGGTCCATAGTTAGTAGCTAGATGGCTTCTTCTCTCTTTTTGGATCTCAATACAATGTTCTCCCCCTCTCTTGTGGAGATCTATTCGATGTAATCTTCTTTTTGTGGTGTGTTTGTTGAGACCGATGAATTGTGGTATTATGATCAAGTCTATCTATGAATAATATTTGAATCTTTTCTGAATTCTTTTATGTATGATTGGTTATCTTTGCAAGTCTCTTTGAATTATCAGTTTGGTTTGGCCTACTAGATTCATCTTTCTTGCAATGGGAGAAGTTCTCAGCTTTGGGTTCAATCTTGCGGTGTCCTTTCCCAATGACAGTAAGGGCAGCAAGGCACGTATTGTATTGTTGCCATCGAGGATAACAAGATGGGGTTTTCATCATATTGCATGAGTCTATCCCTCTAATCATGTCATCTTGCTTAAGGTGTTACTCTGTTTTAACTTAATACTCTAGATGCATGCTGGATAGCGGTCGATGAGTGGAGTAATAGTAGTAGATGCAGGCAGGAGGCAGTCTACTTGTCTCGGACATGATGCCTATATACATGATCATACCTAGATATTCTCATAACTATGCTCAATTCTGTCAATTGCTCAACAGTAATTTGTTCACCCACCGTAGAATACTTATGCTCTCGAGAGAAGCCACTAGTGAAACATATGGCCCCCGGGTCTATCTTTATCATATCAATCTCCTACTACTTAGTTATTTACTTTGCCTTTATTTTACTTTGCATCTTTATCATAAAAATACCAAAAATATTATCTTATCATATCTATCAGATCTCACTCTCATAAGTGGCCCTATAGGGATTGACAACCCCTATTTGGGTTGGTTGCGAGGATTTATTTGTTTTGTGCAGGCGTGTAGCCTCCTACTGGATTGATACCTTAGTTCTCAAAACTGAGGGAAATACTTACGCTACTTTGCTGCATCATCCCTTCCTCTTCGGGGAAAACCAACGCAGTGCTAAAAGAGGTAGCATAGTTACGTCTTTTTACCACAGCCACATCGTCCCCCCTCATCATTCGTGCATGCCTCCTGACCTGTCTCTCACATGCATGTGTACAAACAAAAAGCAGCCATCTCCTCTCTTATTGATATTGCGGGCGTGCCCTCCGTTTGTCTAGCAAGCCTATCCCACCATTTGTTTGAAGCAACTCCACTACCACCCCCTCGAACACTCTAGCTCTGTCTCTCTCCCAACCTTATTCCTCTCCTGCACATATGCATGGATGCCAATCGATCTCCCTTAATACATGAGGCAGATCGATCTCCTTAATACATGAGGTAGGCCTCTCTCCTCCTCCACACATATACCAGCATTGTACCTCTATAGTTAATTGGGCCTCCCTCTTCCCCCACCACACACCGATAGTCGAGCGCTGCAGGTAGGTATCCATGCCACAGAGACAAACTGTAAATGTCCCATCTCATGTTCAAGTAGGCCAGCCAGTCTATATCTTTGACGTGGGCACTGTAGCGACCCGACCCGAATGGATCAAGTCTACTGTGCTCCGGTGTCATCCCTGGATCAGTAATGCTGACACCACACAGTACATCGAAGGATTTATAGCAGAGTGGCAATCACACACTTATTACATCGTTGTCTCAAAGCGAACTTATTACAATAAATATGGCTTAAGGCCATCTAATAATGATAACAGCGGAAGACTCGGAAGATAATTGGGTCCATCAACTCCAACGGCATCACTGAGTATAGAACCACGACCTAAAAAACACCTTACTCGTCGTCTGAAAAGTCTGCAACATGAGAAGTTGCAGCCCGAAAACGGGTCAGCACATGGAATATGCTGGCAATGTAACACATAGAGAGTAATGGAATAAAACAGCTATACTATATGCATATATGGCTGGTGGGAAGCTCTATGGTTACAGTTTTGCGTAAAGCCAATTTTTCCCTACTGCAAAGGAATAAATTTATTTAACTATCATGGTAGTTGTTAAACATCGAGAATGGTTGACAGCATTCCGATCCCAATTAAGTGAACAATTAAAACCCAACAACATTAATTAGAAGTAACATGATGAGATTCACATGATATTCAAGTACTAGATACTCAAGTTGTCCATAACCGGGGACACGGCTAATCATGATTAGTTTCTACACTCTGCAGAGGTTTGCGCACTTTTCCCCACAAGACTCGATCGCCTTCGTTTGGTTTCTCGCACTGTAGGGTGTTTGAGAAGACGGATGACCGAGACATAGTCTTTCAGAAGCGCTAGCACCTTACATGTGGGTAGACCGGTACACCTACTTTGCCCTACATCTGCTAGTCTACCCGTAAGAGTTCGCATGACTTAGTCAACTATGCCAAAGCCCATAATGGCTTGTGGCTGCACACGGAAGTTTCTAGCATGAAAGATCTTATGATCCCTTTGAGCCTGGGTGGCGGTCCGAAATAAAACAGGCAAGTCCTGATAGGTATCGGGTGCCTCAATCCACCCAGATGTGTGTTTAAATTGCCACCTTAGATAAACCATTAAAATTATCAACTCACATCTGTCATGGATATCACTCACCCAATCCACGTCTACCAGCATAGCATGGCATAAATAGCAAGCATAGAAGTAACTCCCAAAGGTTTCATAATAATACAGGTAATAGGTACTACCTCATCTACTTCCCATCCCTCAATTTAATTAGATCCTAATCATGCAATGTGAGAGGATTGATCTAATGCAATAAAACATGGGTTGTAGAAAAGGTATGATCAAAGTGTTACTTGCCTTACTGATGATCCGCGAGACCTAGGGTTTCGAAGTAACAAGCGGCGCAATCCGGGTGATCTATCGCAGACAAACGACAAGCACACAATAAGTACTCATCTAATGCACAGGTAAAACTCGAACAAGAGAACGAACCAGAAAATTCAACTTAAGAACTCCGGTTGCGAACAAAGAAACGGAAAACAAACGGCGGAAGAAAACAACTCGGTTCTAGCAAGTTAAATCTAGGTCAAATTTTACCGGGGCAAAAACTTGTTTAAGTTGATTAGACGGAACGACGGTTTCGAAACGAAACTCCAGGCGCTTGAATCACCTGATTCCTACAAACGAGCGAGAAGAAAGACTAGAACGAAGATCGGATCTGAGATCACGATCGCGGAATAAATCCGACGAAAAGAAAGAGACGAACGGTTAAACGAACGGGCGTCATTAACCGGGAAAAATCGGAGATCACGTTTGTTGAGACGAATGGTCCGAAAGAATAACGAAAACCGATCTAGGGTTTTCGGAAAAGAAACCGAAAAAGAAACGGAAAATCGATCTAGGGTTTCGGAAGAAAACCGAAACAAAAACCGGAAGAAAAAGAAAAGAATTAGAGAGAAAACGGAACGGTTCTTTTAGGAAAAACCGGACCGGGGAAGAAAAAGAGAGGCGCGGCTACCTCGGGAGGAGGGCTCCGGGCGGCGGCGGCTAAGGGCGGCGGCGGCAGCTTAGGCGCGGGGCTTGGGGCTGCGCGCTGCTGCTTGCTGCGGCTTAGGAGGAGAGGGGCTTGGGGTTTTGATGTGAGGAGAGGGGGGGTGTTGGTATTTATATAGGTGAGGGGAGAGGAGACTTGGGGTAGGGGGCAAGCAAAAGAAAAAGAAACAAGGAAAGAGGGGGGGGCTAACCGGCCTAGAGTCCCGCTGGGACTCGGCCTAGAGCGAGAGGCGGCGGCTGCCTGCGCCTGGCGCGTGGCGCGCGCGCGGCTGGGGCTGGGCCTGGCCGGCCGGCCTGCTGGCTGGGCCTTGGCCCAAGGCACTGCGAAGATTTTTTTAACGGTTCCGCGCAGAAAAACAAAAAGAAAACTAACTAAACGAACTCCGAAAAACCTAAAGTAAATTTTCCCCGACTCCTGACAACGAGTCGAACAAAATGAACTTTACTCCGGACCTAAAATGCAATTTTTGAAAACACGCATTTTTCCCTATCCAAATAAAAAGCAAAAAAAACCGTTGCAAAACCAAAATTTGATTTATTCATTAAATCTTCATTTTTCCTAAATTTGGGAAAGTCATATTATTCCCTCTCATATATTTTTGATATTGGAAAAATAATTGAAGATGAAATAAATAAATCAAATGATCCTCTTTTTTTCAAAATTTGAGAAAACTCTCAAATATGAAAATTACGAAATCTCCAACCCTCTCCGAAGGTCCTTGAGTTGCGTGAAATTTCTAGGATCGACCCAAATGCAAGAAAATATGCTATGCATGATGATCTAGTGTTTAACATTCCAAATTGCAAATTTAGGATGTTACAAACCTACCCCCCTTAAGATGAATCTCGCCCTCGAGATTCGGGTTGGCTAGAAAATAGGTGAGGGTGGTCCTTGAGCAAATCTTCTTCTCTCTCCCAGGTGGCTTCATCCTCTGAGTGGTGGTTCCACTGAACTTTACAAAACTTGATAACCTTGCTGCGAGTAACTCTGCTGGCATAATCGAGAATCCTGACTGGCTTCTCCTCATACGTTAAGTCGTCCTTCAACTGAATCGCTTCGAGTGGCACGGTATCTGTTAGCGGTACCTCCGCCATCTTGGCATGAAATTTCTTCAGCTGAGAAACATGGAATACATCATGAACTCCTGACAGCTCCTCTGGTAATTCAAACCTATAAGCGACTTCTCCCATACGTTGCAAGATCTTGTACGGTCCAACGAAACGCGGTGCTAACTTTCCCTTAACTCCAAAGCGCTTAACTCCTCGAAGTGGGGATACTCGAAGATAAACTCTGTCTCCGGTTTCGTAGACTGTCTCCTTGCATTTAGAATCTGCGTAGCTCTTCTGCCTGGACTGGGCAACCTTGAGCCTATCGCGAATCAACTTAACTTTCCGTTCAGACTCCTTAATCAAATCTGGTCCAAAGAATTGACGGTCTCCAACTTCGTCCCATGACAACGGTGTCCTGCACCTCCTTCCGTATAAAGCTTCGAAAGGTGCCATCTTCAAACTGGTTTGGTAACTGTTGTTATAAGAAAACTCCGCATACGGCAAGTTATCGTCCCAGCTAGATCCATATTCTAGTGCACAAGCTCTCGGCATATCTTCTAGAATCTGATTGACTCTCTCGGTCTGTCCATCTGTCTGCGGATGAAAAGTTGTGCTGAACTCTAGTCTGGTACCCAAAGTTTCATGCAAATGATTCCAAAACTTTGAGGTAAATTGGGTTCCTCTATCTGATACGATACTCATCGGAACTCCATGCAAACAAATGATCCTAGTCATGTATATCTTTGCCAACTTAGCACTGGTGTAAGTGGTCTTAACTGGAATAAAATGTGCTACCTTCGTCAAACGATCAACTACTACCCATATCGAATCGTAGCCTACCTTTGTCCTGGGTAGTCCAGTGATGAAATCCATGCCTATCTTATCCCACTTCCATTCGGGTATCGGCAATGGTTGTAACAATCCTGCTGGCTTCTGATGCTCTGCCTTTACTCTCTGACATACGTCACAAACTGCTACATATGCTGCAATATCCTTCTTCATTCCGGTCCACCGGAATGTTTCCTTTAAATCCAAATACATCTTGGTATTCCCTGGGTGAATCGAATATGGTGAATCATGTGCCTCTTGCAAAATCAACTTCCTGATCTCCGGGTCATTTGGCACATAAACACGGTCTTCAAACCATAGGGTGTCGTGCTCATCCTCACGAAATCCCTTTGCTTTTCCTTTGCTCAATTTCTCTTTTACAGCAGCAATCTCCTTGTCAGATTTTTGAGCTTCTCTGATCTTATCCATCAATGTTGACTGAATCTCCAATGCTGCTACATAGCCTCTCGGAACCATTTCCAAACATAGCTCACGAAGGTTTTCTGCTAACTCCTTGGGTATTTTCCCCGTCATTAGAGTATTGACATGGCTCTTACGGCTCAATGCATCAGCTACTACATTAGCTTTTCCGGGATGGTAATGCAATCTCATATCATAATCCTTGATGAGCTCCAACCATCTCCTCTGTCTGAGGTTCAACTCCTTCTGCGTGAAAATGTACTTCAAGCTCTTGTGATCCGTGTACACCTCACAATGATTTCCAATGAGGAAATGTCTCCACGTTTTCAATGCATGCACTACGGCTGCTAACTCCAAATCATGCGTGGCATAATTCAACTCATGAGGCTTCAGTTGCCGTGAAGCATACGAAACAACTCTCCCTTCCCGCATAAGCACTGCTCCAAGTCCTCGACGTGAAGCGTCGCAATACACCTCATAATCTTGGTCTGATCTGGCAAAATTAATACTGGTGAGGTGACCAAACGTTTCTTCAACTCCTGGAAACTAGCCTCGCACTCCTCAGTCCATTTGAACTTAGTATCTTTCTTCAACAACTCCGTCATAGGCTTCGCAATCTTTGAGAAATTCTCAATAAACCTCCGGTAGTATCCTGCGAGTCCAAGAAAACTCCGGATCTCTCCAACTGTAGTTGGTGCTTCCCATTCGGTTACGGTCTCAACCTTTGTGGGGTCAACTGCTATACCCTCTCCGGATATAACGTGTCCGAGGAATCCAACTTCCTTTAACCAAAACTCGCATTTGCTGAATTTGGCATATAACTGATGTTCCCTTAGTTTCTCCAAAACCAAATGCAAATGTTCCTTATGCTCCTCTTCATTCTTTGAATAAACCAGGATGTCATCAATGAACACTACGACAAACTTATCCAAAAACTCCATAAACACTTTGTTCATCAGGTTCATAAAATAGGCAGGTGCGTTGGTCAATCCAAATGACATAACGGTATACTCATACAGTCCATATCTTGTGGTGAATGCTGTCTTAGGTATGTCCTGCTCTCGAATCTTCAATTGATGGTACCCTGATCGCAAATCGATCTTGGAAAACACTTTAGCTCCTTGCAACCGATCAAACAGATCGTTGATCATTGGCAGTGGGTACTTGTTCTTGATGGTTACTTCATTCAATCCCCGATAATCTACAACCATCCTTAATGATCCATCCTTCTTTTCCACTAGAAGTACGGGTGATCCCCAAGGCGAAGAACTTGGGCGAATGTAACCTTTATCCAATAACTCCTTAATCTGATTCTTAATTTCCACCAAATCCCTTTGCTGGCATCCGGTACGGTCGCTTCGATATTGGGCCTATACCTGGCAATAACTCAATCAAAAACTCAATGTCTCTATCCAGTGGCATGCCTGGTAATTCCTCAGGAAATACATCAGGAAAATCCTTCACCACTGGTACTTCCTCTTGCACAACTCCTGTTAAGCAGTTCACTTGTGTCCTGTTTGGCACATGCCGGGATACATACTTGATCCTTCTTCCTTCTGGTGGGGTAAGCAAAATTGTCTTACTAGCACAATCGATGTTTCCTCCATACATCGACAGCCAATCCATACCAAGAATCACATCCAGACCTTGGGATTCCAGAATAATTAAATCTGTTGGGAAAACATGCCTTCCTATACTTAATGGTACTTGGAAACATCCTTGTCTGGCCATGTACTCTGCTCCTGGCGAGCTTACTAGCATAGGTGTTTTAAGAATCCTAGTGGGCAGGCTATACTTTTCCACAAATCCCCTTGATATGTATGAATGCGATGCACCAGTATCGAAAAGAACGAGTGCGGTAAATGACTTAACCAAAAACTTACCGATTACTGCATCGGGCTGATCTTCATCCTCCTCCACATTAACGTGGTTCACCTGTCCCCTATTGAAAGGGTTCGGCTTCTTCCCAGAGCTTCCATTGCCATTTCCATTCTGGCCTTCGGGACATTCATTGGCATAATGTCCAGTCTTGGAACACTTGAAACAGGTGACTTGACTCAGATCTCTCTTGGTTGGGGTCGATGGGGTGGTCTGGTTCTGGCCGTTGCTTCCTCCATTCCCATTACCAGTCTTGTGGCCATTATGGTTGTGCGAACTACCTCCTCCATGGGTATGCTGAAACTGAAATCCCGGTTTAGGGGCAAAACGGGGCTTCTGCTGGGCTCCAGAGTTATACTTCCCCTGTCCATACTTCCTCTTACGGTTTTCAATCTGTTGTTGCTTTCCTTCAATCATGATGGCACGATCTACCAACTCCTGGTAGTTGTTGAAACTTGCTACCATCAATTTCATGCTTAGTTCATCATTCAGTCCTTCCAGAAACTTCTCCTGCTTAGCTGCATCCGTAGCAACGTCATCCGGGGCATAACGTGCTAACTTGCTGAAATCGTCAACGTACTGGCCAACTGTCCTTCCTCCTTGGCGTAAGTTGCGAAACTCACGCTTCTTCATGGCCATAGCTCCTGCTGAAACATGGGCAGTGCGGAAAGCTTGCTGAAACTGATCCCATGTGACAATGTCAACTGGGTAAGTGGCTGTGAAATTCTCCCACCATGCTGCCGCGGGTCCGTCAAGCTGGTGAGCGGCAAACTTTACTTTCTCACCATCCGTGCATCCTGAAGTGGTCAACTCCCTTCCTATCTTGCGGAGCCAATCGTCTGCTACTATTGGCTCGGTGCTACTGGAAAACACCGGCGGATTCAGCCTAAGGAAACGGGCTAAGTGGTCAACAGGTGGTGGTGGTGGTGGGTTGTTGTTGTTGTTCTGCTGGTTCTGGACTAACATCTACATCAATTGATTCTGTTGCTGGATCAACTGAGTGAGCTCCAGTGGGAATCCATTGTCACGTCTCGGAGGCATCTGAGGGTTTAGAAAAGACGAGAATTAAGAATAGAGTGTGGTCTAAAGGGAAAACACTACCCCAATGCACATGAGCAAATGCACACAAAATCACTTCATTGAATCAAACAAGGGCTTACAATCGGTCTAAAACTATCGCAAAAGGGCTTGACTATAATGTTTACAGGGGGGAATGCTACTACTATCTGGTGGTCATCTAGAAATTTGAACCGGTGGAAGACTCCATGATATCTGCTCCAGCTTCGTCTTCAAAGTCGGGTTCACTTGGATCCGAATCGGTGTCGTCGATGATGATGTACTTGTCCGGACATGCGACATACTCGTCTTCCTCTTTGGATGCTAACTTCCTCTTGAGTTCTTTAATCTCCTGCTTAAGATCGCCATTGTGTCTTGCTAGAGCTACGATCTCGTCCATGTAGTCCTTGCGTGTAGACTTCAGTTCTCCTTCTAGCTCGATGATCCTTGCCTTTGCATTCTTCAACTCTATCATATCATTGCACATCTGGTTCTCGTGGCGTCGAATGTGCTGGTTTAACTCCTGGATGAAAGATGCAATGGATCTATCCTTCTTGGTGCTGACTAACTCCCATTGTTCATCTTGGCGTCCGCAAATCTGGTAGATAGTGTCCTTGAGGTCTTCTTGATAAACTTCTCCATTGCGTCCTATGGTGATGTGAGCTGCCATGCTCTTTCCCAGACTCCAGGTTGGTGCATTGAAAACACTATCTATAGGCTTCGTGATTGGCGCGAATGTTCTTCCCGGAACGTGAGCTTGAATCTTCCAGCGCTCCTCTTCAGGCAGAGTGGCGTTGAAGGTTCCCGTGAAGCTTGGTAGTCCAATGTTCAGGTACTTGGTGACTTCCTTCAGGTGAAATCCAAATGGTGTGCCTTCATCCGGTTGAGCGTACTTAATCTTCGCGTGCGTCATCCTAAAAGAGTAGAAAAGATGAGGAGTTAGAAAATGAGAAGAGAATAGTGATCTATGGCTTTAACTTAGTGGTCGTGTCCTACAGTCAGCGTGTGCTCTGATACCATCTCTGTAGCGACCCGACCCGAATGGATCAAGTCTATTGTGCTCCGGTGTCATCCCTGGATCAGTAATGCTGACACCACACAGTACATCGAAGGATTTATAGCAGAGTGGCAATCACACACTTATTACATCGGTGTCTCAAAGAGAACTTATTACAATAAATATGGCTTAAGGCCATCTAATAATGATAACAGCGGAAGACTCAGAAGATAATTGGGTCCATCAACTCCAACGGCATCACTGAGTATAGAACCACGACCTAAAAAACACCTTACTCGTCGTCTGAAAAGTCTGCAACATGAGAAGTTGCAGCCCGAAAACGGGTCAGCACAAGGAATATGCTGGCAATGTAACACATAGAGAGTAATGGAATGAAACAGCTATACTATATGCATATATGGCTGGTGGGAAGCTCTATGGTTACAGTTTTGCGTAAAGCCAAGTTTTCCCTACTGCAAAGGAATAAATTTATTTAACTATCATGGTAGTTGTTAAACATCGGGAATGGTTGACAGCATTCCAATCCCAATTAAGTGAACAATTAAAACCCAACAACATTAATTAGAAGTAACATGATGAGATTCACATGATATTCAAGTACTAGATACTCAAGTTGTCCATAACCGGGGACACGGCTAATCATGATTAGTTTGTACACTCTGCAGAGGTTTGCGCACTTTTCCCCACAAGACTCGATCGCCTTCGTTCAGTTTCTCGCACTGCAGGGTGTTTGAGAAGACGGATGGCCGAGACACAGTCTTTCAGAAGCGCTAGCACCTTACATGTGGGTAGACCGGTACACCTACTTTCCCCTACATCTGCTAGTCTACCCGTAAGAGTTCGCACGACTTAGTCAACTATGCCAGAGCCCATAATGGCTTGTGGCTGCACACGGAAGTTTCTAGCATGAAAGATCTTATGATCCCTTTGAGCCTGGGTGGCGGTCCGAAATAAAAATAGGCAAGTCCTGATAGACATCAGGTGCCTCAATCCACCCAGATGCGTGTTTAAGTTGCCACCTTAGATAAACCATTAAAATTATCAACTCACATCTGTCATGGATATCACTCACCCAATCCAGGTCTACTAGCATAGCATGGCATAAATAGAAAGCATAGAAGTAACTCCCAAAGGTTTCATAATAATACAGGTAATAGGTACTACCTCATCTACTTCCCATCCCTCAATTTAATTAGATCCTAATCATGCAATGTGAGAGGATTGATCTAATGCAATAAAACATGGGTTGTAGAAAAGGTATGATCAAAGTGTTACTTGCCTTGCTGATGATCCGCGAGACCTAGGGTTTCGAAGTAACAAGCGGCGCAATCCGGGTGATCTATCGCAGACAAGCAACAAGCACACAATAAGTACTCATCTAATGCACAGGTAAAACTCAAAAAAGAGAACGAACCAGAAAATTCAACTTAAGAACTCCGGTTGCGAACAAAGAAATGGAAAACAAACGGCGGAAGAAAACAACTCGGTTCTAGCAAGTTAAATCTAGGTCAAATTTTACCGGGGCAAAAACTTGTTTAAGTTGATTAGACGGAACGGCGGTTTTGAAACGAAACTCCAGGCGCTTGAATCACCTGATTCCGATAAACGAGCGAGAAGAAAGACTAGAACGAAGATCGGATCTGAGATCACGATCACGGAATAAATCCGACGAAAAGAAAGAGACGAACGGTTAAACGAACGGGCATCGTTAACCGGGAAAAATCGGTGATCACGTTCGTTGAGACGAACGGTCCGAAAGAAAAACGAAAACCGATCTAGGGTTTTCGGAAAAGAAACCGAAAAAGAAACGGAAATCCGATCTAGGGTTTCGGAAGAAAACTGAAACAAAAACCGGAAGAAAAAGAAAAGAATCGGAGAGAAAACGGAACGGTTCTTTTAGGAAAAACCGGACCGGGGAAGAAAAAGAGAGGCGCGGCTACCTCGGGAGGCGGGCTCCGGGCGGCGGCGGCTAAGGGCGGCGGCGGCGACTTAGGCGCGGGGCTTGGGGCTGCGCGCTGCTGCTTGCTGCGGCTTAGGAGGAGAGGGGCTTGGGGTTTTGATGTGAGGAGAGGGGGGGTGTTGGTATTTATATAGGTGAGGGGAGAGGAGACTTGGGGTAGGGGGCAAGCAAAAGAAAAAGAAACAAGGAAAGAGGGGGGGGGGCTAACTGGCCTAGAGTCCCGCTGGGACTCGGCCTAGAGTGAGAGGCGGCGGCTGCCTGCGCCTGGCGCCTGGCATGCGCGCGGCTGGGGCTGGGCTTGGCCGGCCGGCCTTCTGGCTGGGCCTTGGCCCAAGGCGCTGCGAAGATTTTTTTTTAACGGTTCCGCGCAGAAAAACAAAAAGAAAACTAACTAAACGAACTCCGAAAAACCTAAAGTAAATTTTCCCCGACTCCTGACAATGAGTCGAACAAAATGAACTTTACTCCGGGCCTAAAATGCAATTTTTGAAAACACGCATTTTTCCCTATCCAAATAAAAAGGAAACGAAACTCTGGCAAAACCAAAATTTGATTTATTCATTAAATATTCATTTTTCCTAAATTTGGGAAAGTCATATTATTCCCTCTCTTATATTTTTGATATTGGAAAAATAATTGAAGATGAAATAAATAAATCAAATGATCCTCTTTTTTTCAAAATTTGAGAAAACTCTCAAATATGAAAATAACGAAATCTCCAACCCTCTCCGAAGGTCCTTGAGTTGCGTGAAATTTCTAGGATCGACCCAAATGCAAGAAAATATGCTATGCATGATGATCTAGTGTTTAACATTCCAAATTGCAAATTTGGGATGTTACAAACCTACCCCCCTTAAGATGAATCTCGCCCTCGAGATTCGGGTTGGCTAGAAAATAGGTGAGGGTGGTCCTTGAGCAAATCTTCTTCTCTCTCCCAGGTGGCTTCATCCTCTGAGTGGTGGTTCCACTGAACTTTACAAAACTTGATAACCTTGCCGCGAGTAACTCTGCTGGCATAATCGAGAATCTTGACTGGCTTCTCCTCATACGTTTGAGTTCATTTCTTTACAAAATGGCAGCCCACGTGCTAATTTGAACGCCTGTATCACGCGTGCACGAAACAAAGTTTGAGTTGACGCATTGCCACGTTATTTTTAAATAAAGTTATAGTGCTCAATGGCATGTACACATAATATAAAACGATTTTTATGGAGAAAAAGGTAGTCCGCTCACTATATACAATGGAGGCTGCATGCCTGGTTTGTCGCTCTTCAGAGTATCTCACACAAGGCTGCGGTGGCCTCTCTCTCTCTCTCACCGTTGGTCACTGATCGGGCCGCATCCCGTCCGCCAGGGGAAAGGGAGTGCGGTGGCCTCTCTCTCTCTCACCGTTGGTCACTCATTCGACCGCATCCCGTCCGCCAGGGGAAAGGGAGGAAGTGCATCGTTTCTCCGTTCAACGGCGCCGAGGCAGCATGTCCCGATCTGCGGTACACACCATTCTCTCTGACCAAGCTCCGGCGCGGCAGGGCCTATGCCACCTACTCACAGATTCCTCCCGCCACCGCTCACCTAGTTACATCCCGACGACCTCAAGGTATCCCCTCCGGCCTTGCTCCACTGCCCGTCTTCCCACATCGCTGCATGTGGATCTTCCATAGTTCTTTGCCCAAAACATAGCTCGTCCGACGTACTTTCCATATTGCATTCTCGTCCTCACACACATTTTAGACAAACACAACCGTGTTGTTATCTTCCCTTAGGACAAGGAATATGCTTCTTTTTGTCGTCACATGTGTCATCAACTGTTATTGGCCAGTAATTGTTTCCTTTCTACCTCTTTCTTGCAAATAGGGCTATCCATTTCACCTCGTTGCTATTGCGACCTTTTGGTGAACTGCACAAATCACTTTTTTCTTAAGAGTGTTTTGTGCAGTTGTACTAAAATGTCACACGGGCAACATATCTACATTCCAGTGCAACTGCACAAAGGGAGATTGGTTTTTCTCTATCCTCCTCATCCAACTCCGAGCCTAATCTTCTCCAACTAGTTAGTCTTAAGAGAGACTGCAAAGGTGTCCGGCTTCTATTTGTGTGTTTATTGTTTCATCAGCTGTCCTCTATTATCATAATCACACTTAATATCTTTCTCAGCTCTATTTTAGTGGAACTGCACAAAATGATCGGAATGTTGCATGCTCCAGACAGCTACTTTTTCCCAACATGCCTTGTTGATTTAGACAGAGTTGGGGGGACATTGCTGCCAATGAAAGCATGGATCAATTTTAATTTAACACCTTCTCACAAATCTGTCTTCAGTTGTGATGTAATTATTAGCTGTGATCTGTTAATAATTGACATGCATTAGCAAGGAAGTTAATTTTTTATTGTTTCTGAAAGAGCATCGATGGCAAGACACGCGAAACAAAAGCTGAAAGCTCACACCATTGTACAATTTCATGTCGCTGAAAAATTATTTGTATAGTACGTCAATTATGTAAACAAATGATGGAAGCTTGATAGCATTGCCAGAAGCCTCTTCATCATCCGGGTCCATGTGCCATGCACAAAATTATACTCCTTCGTTCCTAAATATTTGTCTTTTACAAATTTCAAACGGGCATATTTTAGAGTGTAGATTCACTCATTTTGCTTCGTATGTGTACTCCCTGCGTTCCTAAATATTCTATTCGTCTTTCTAGAGATTTCAACAAATGACTACATACGGAGAAAAATGAGTGAATCTACACTCTAAAATATGTCTATATACATCCGTTTGTGCCAGTCCATTTGAAATATCTAAAAAGACAAATATTTGAGTAGTCACTCGTTGAAATCTCTAGAAAGATAAATACTCCGGAGTATATTTAAGAACTGAGGGGGTAGTGCACAACCGCATGGGAGACTCAGCCCGGTCGTTGTGCCGCATTAATAGTGAGTAATGAGCAGTCAAATCATAAGCCCCACCTTTCCCACTATAAGTTGCTCTGAAGAAGCAACCATCAATACGCTCTTCTTTGAATCCACTCATACTACTCCATCCATCACTGTTTATACAGCGCGCTTCAGAAAAAAGAAAAAAATATGTGGGACCAAGGCGACTAGCAATTGTACTAAAAAATAGCATTGGTAGTTATAGCACGGCGTCTATTACTAGAGGGAATAATGCGTACACACATGCATGCAGTGCTTCCACCCCGGGTACACACATGCATGCACTTACTCCACTCCGTAGTAGTACAGTACATGGAGAGAAAATTGTGGACTTAATTGCGGTTACCACGCCCTAATTAATTGAGCATTAAACCAAATGCGTCTAAAGTCTCTCTGGTGGTGGAAATGCATTGAGAGAAATGCATCATAATGAAGCGTGCCCTGTAAACTGTGACGGAGGGAGTAGTATGAAGGTGCAAAACCAAGTACGCGTATGGCCACTCGGTCAACGCACCTCCTCTTGGCATATCACTGACATGTGGGACAGGAGTGTGAGCAAACCGATCTCAATTGACGGCAAAGAGCCAACCCGCCGTTCCTTGAGAGAGATGAGGAGCGAGAACACACAGACGGGCTCGCACGGAGGCCAGATATATTCAACAATGGTTGGTTGATCAATATCATTCATTACATGTTGGGCTGCCGTTTTCCGCCCTTCTCCGGAATAAACGTGTACTTTATCAGAGATAAAAAAATTAAGATTAGAGATGCTCCACCATGCGGTTCTAGTAGTAGTACTACTCGTACTACTGCGCTTGGCTCTTCGCCTCTTTGTGAAGTCGAACAATGATGGTACTCTGCATGTTGGGTACCACAGTGTATGCCTCTGACAATCTGACACCGAATGGACTGATGCATGTCCACCGAGGGTAGGTTGCATTAGTCAAAAGGCATAAGAGAGCTTCACCTTGTCCTGCAAGCTTCTCCTCATTCTGCGAGTTGACGGGACAAACCAAAAAGTAGTGCCAGTCCATACTCCCTCCTTTCCGGTTAATATGGCTTAATCTTTTTTGCGGGTAAATGAGCAGCCGCGTGCACCCGGAAGCGGCGCGGGCGACGCTCTCTCGGCCGGCGCGCCGCTTCAATGTTGGCGCCAGTGAGAGGTCGCGTCCGCTCTGGCCGGGCTTGAATGCGGCACTGACCGTTTCGGGCGGGAAGCACACGCGGGTGATGAAGAGGGTTCGGGTTGGTCAGGACCTTCCGTGGCAGTGGTCCGGACGTGCGCAAACAAGAGATGATGTACGTTAATATTGTTGCGTATATTCCTGTGTTAAGAGTTTGTTCTGAATATTGTCTATGTAATGCCAAGCCTTGTGTTTGATTGCAAAGTTGAGCTTGGAATGTTGTGGCATGCGGCATCACGAGCTGTTCACCGTGCCTCCTGAGAATAATGCTTCGTATTGTTTTGCATGTCGATCTAATGCCAGTGATTTGCTTGTTAAGAAGATCATCCTCTTTTGTTGTTTCCATGCTTAATAAGTTCATCATCTGATGTTTCATTCATAGCCTATACGACAAGTTGGGTAGGTTAGACGTGAAACCATATGATCTTCCGACCAACTCATGATATTAGGCCGTGATTGGATCGTCGTTTTCCAACCAAAACCGCTTGTAAAACTGATGCTTGTAAATTAAACCAGATGGTCTCGGGCGAAGGCGCTTGGTTGGTCGATTTCTACTAGTAAAATATCGGAAGTACTTCACACACGATAAAAACGCCGAACAACACTCGGATGATTGCTAATCCAGTCGTCAGCTACTATTTCAGCCTTGCCCATGGATGGCATGTACGCATGTCGTGCATGTATCGTCTGGTAATGTCGTCCATATAGCAGTGCTCGTAAAATATACACTGGTCTCTCAAATTACACGCGTAACCCGCCGGTTTTACTTACAGACCTTGGGCCCTCGGTTTCATTACGCCTGTATGTTACGCGTTGTTTCCGATCACGAGTAAATTACACTTGTATGTTAATACAGGTTTGAAATAAACCAGAGCTCCCAAGCGCGACCTTACCGTTTCATGTCGTCTCAGTTCCTCGAAGGTGCTCATAGGTGTCCGATGATCCTGGCTTCCTGAATGAGCAGCAGGCGCTATATCAGACCATCCGTAGGGCCCGCGAGGCCCTCTCCGTTGTCCTTCGAGTTGTTGCGTTCGCCGTGGCGCCGAGCATTGTTAACATCGTCAACGAACATGAGGATTCAGGATATGACCTTATTTTGACTGGATGACACTAGAGACCCACTAGGGCCATAGCCGTACGTACGCAAGTGCCTCCTTCTTATGTACAACTATTTTTTTTTGCTTTCTCCTGGTTTCCTGACATCACGATCCCACACCTTTGTCAACCTATGTAGTCAATATAAACGAGAGAATATCACAAGGTGCGGCCGACAGCTGGGACCAAGCAACTCGAACAGTATTTGTGTTTTTGAGGCGTGAACACTACAGAGTTTTTCTTGGCGATGATTTCGTTGTTGTTCAGAGGAGAGCAGGGTATTAACTGGGCGAGCTGTGGCCCGTCTAGCCCAAGCCAGATATCCAGCCCATATACAAATTTTTCAAGATGAAAACGGCTAGCTGCTACCTCTTGAGCTTGCGTTGGATTTCCCCGAAGAGGAAGGGATGATGCAGCAGAGTAGCGTAAGTATTTCCCTCAGTTTTTGAGAACCAAGGTACCAATCCAGTAGGAGACCACGCTCAAGTCCCTCGTACCTGCACAAAACGATAGCTACTCGCAACCAACGCGATTAGGGGTTGTCAATCCCTTCACGGTCACTTACGAGAGTGAGATATGATAGATATAATATTTTTGGTATTTTTGGTATAGAGATGCAAGTGAAAAGTAAAAGGAAAAATAAAAAGCAAAGCAAGATAAAAGTAATGGAGATTAATATGAAGAAAATAGACCCGGGGGCCATAGGTTTCACTAGTGGCTTCTCTCAAGAGCATAAGTATTCTACGATGGGTGAACAAATTACTGTTGAGCAATTCACAGAATTGAGCATAGTTATGAGAATATCTAGGCATGATCATGTATATAGGCATCATGTCCATGACAAGTAGACCGAAACGATTCTGCATCTACTACTATTACTCCACTCATCGATCGCTATCCAGCATGCATCTAGAGTATTAAGTTAAAAACAGAGTAACACTTTAAGCAAGATGACATGATGTAGAGAGATAAATTCATGCAATATGAAATAAACCCCATCTTGTTATCCTCGATGGCAACGATGCAATACGTGCCTTGCTGCCCCTTCTGTCACTGGGAAAGGACACCGCAAGATCGAACCCAAAGCTAAGCATTTCTCCCATTGCAAGAACTACCAATCTAGTTGGCCAAACTAAACGGATAATTCGAAGAGACTTGCAAAGATAACCAATCATACATAAAAGAATTCAGAGAAGATTCAAATATTATTCATGGATAGACTTGATCATAAACCCACAATTCATCGGTCTCAACAAACACACCACAAAAAGAAGATTACATCGAATAGATCTCCACGAGAGAGGGGGAGAACTTTGTATTGAGATCCAAAAAGAGAGAAGAAGCCATCTAGCTACTAACTATGGACCCGAAGGTCTGAGGTAAACTACTCACACTTCATCGGAGAGGCTATGATGATGTAGAAGCCCTCCATGATGACGACCCTCTTCCGGCGGAGTTCCGGAACAGGCCCCAAGATGGGATCTCGTGGATACAGAAAGTTGTGGCGGTGGAATTAGGTTTTTGGCTCATGTTCTGATCGTTTGGGGGTACGTAGGTATATATAGGAGGAAGAAGTACGTCGGTGGAGCTCCGAGGGGCCCACGAGGCAGGGGGCGCACCCTAGGGGGGTGGCGCCACCACCCTCGTGACGGCCTCTATGGTGCCTTGGCGTAGGGTCCAAGTCTCCTAGATCACGTTCGGTGAGAAAATCACGTTCCCGAAGGTTTCATTCCGTTTGGACTCCGTTTGATATTCCGTTAAACACTGAAATAGGCAAAAAAACAGCAATTCTGGGCTGGGCCTCCGGTTAATAGGTTAGTCCCAAAAATAATATAAAAGTGGAAAATAAAGCCCAATATAGTCCAAAACAGTAGATAATATAGCATGGAGCAATCAAAAATTATAGATACGTTGGAGACGTATTAGGCATCCCCAAGCTTAATTCCTGCTCGTCCTCGAGTAGGTAAATGATAAAAAGAGAATTTTTGATGTGGAGTGCTACTTGGCATAATTTCAATGCAAATCTTCTTAATTGTGATATGAATATTCAGATCACAAAGATTCAAGACAAAAGTTCATATTGACGTAAAAATAATAATACTTCAAGCATACTAACAAAGCAATTATGTCTTCTCAAAATAACATGGCTAAATAAAGTTATCCCTACAAAATCATATAGTCTGGCTATGCTCTATCTTCACCACACAAAATATTTAAATCATGCACAACCCCGATGACAAGCCAAGCAATTGTTTCATACTCTAACTTTTTCAAAACCTTTTCAATCTTCATGCAATACATGAGAATGAGCCATGGACATAGCACTATAGGTGGAATAGAATGGTGGTTGTGGAGAAGACAAAAATAGGGGAAGATAGTCTCACATCAACTAGGCGTATCAACGGGCTATGGAGATGCCCATCAATAGATATCAATGTGAGTGAGTAGGGATTGCCATGCAACGGATGCACTAGAGCTATAAGTATATGAAAGCTCAAAAAGAAACTAAGTGGGTGTGCATCCAACTCACTTGCTCACGAAGACCTAGGGCAATTTGAGGAAGCCCACCATTGGAATACACAAGCCAAGTTCTATAATGAAAGATTCCCACTAGTATATGAAAGTGATAACATGAGAGACTCTCTACTATGAAGATCATGGTGCTACTTTGAAGCACAAGTGTGGTAAAATGATAGTAACATTGTCCCTTCTCTCTTTTTCTCTCATTTTATTTATTTATTTATTTATTTATTTGGGCCTTTTCTTTTTTTATGGCCTCTTTTTTTCCCTTTTTTGTTTGGGCTTCTTTGGCCTCTTTTATTTATTTTTCGTCCGGAGTCTCATCCCGACTTGTGGGGGAATCATAGTGTCCATCATCCTTTCCTCACCGGGACAATGCTCTAATAATGATGATCATCACACTTTTATTTTTCTTACAACTCAACAATTACAACTCGATACTTAGAACAAAATATGAGTCTATATGAATGCCTCCGGCGGTGTACCGGGATATGCAATGAATCAAGAGTGACATGTATGAAAGAATTATGAACGATGGCTTTGCCACAAATACGATGTCAACTATATGATCATGCTAGCAATATGACAATGATGGAGTGTGTCATAATAAACGGAACGGTGGAAAGTTGCATGGCAATATATCTCGGAATGGCTATGGAAATGCCATAATAGATAGGTATGGTGGCTGTTTTGAGGAAGGTATATGGTGGGTGTATGATACCGGCGAAAGGTGCACGGTATTATAGAGGCTAGCAAAGGTGGAAGGGTGAGAGTGCGTATAATCCATGGTCTCAACATTAGTCATAAAGAACTCATATACTTATTGCAAAAATCTACAAGTTATCAAAGCAAAGTATTACGCACATGCTCCTAGGGGGACAGATTGGTAGGAAAAGACCATCGCTCGTCTCCGACCGCCACTCATAAGGAAGACAATCAATAAATAAATCATGCTCCGACTTCATCACATAATGGTTCACCATACGTGCATGCTACGGGAATCACAAGCGTCAACACAAGTATTTCTCAAATTCACAACTACTCAACTAGCATGACTTTAATATTATCACCTCCATATCTCGAAAGAATTATCATGCTTCAATCTTTTCTTAGTATTCAACACACTCAAAAGAAAGTTTAACAAATCTTGAATACCAAGCATATTGTTATTAAGTAAATTACCTTGCTATTAAGAGACTCTCAAAATAATTTAAGTGAAGCATGAGATATCAATAGTTTCTATAAAACAAATCCACCACCGTGCTCTAAAAGATCTAAGTGAAGCGCATAGAGCAAAATTATAACGCTCAAAAGATTTAAGTGAAGCACATAGAGCAAAAACTACTTAGCTCAAAAGATATAAGTGAAGCACATAGAGAAAAACTACTTAGCTCAAAAGATATAAGTGAAGTACATAGAGTATTCTATCAAATTCTAATTCATGTATGGCTCTGTCAAAAGGTGTGTACAGCAAGGATGATTGTGGCACACTAACAAACAAAGACACAAATAATACAAGATGCTCCATGCAAAACACATATCATGTTGGTGAATAAAAATATAGCTCCAAGTAAAGTTACCGATAGAAGTAGACGAAAGAGGGGATGCCTTTCGGGGCATCCCGAAGCTTTGGCTTTTAGGTGTCCTTAGATTCTCTTGGGGGTGCCATGGGCATCCCCAAGCTTAGGCTCTTGCCACTCCTAGTTCCATAATCCATCAAATCCTTACCCAAAACTTGAAAACTTCACAACACAAAACTTAAGGTAGAAAACTTGTGAGCTCCGTTAGCAAAAGAAAACAAAAGACCACTTCAAGGTACTGCAATGAACTCATTATTTGTTTATATTGGTGTTAACCCTACTGTATTCCAACTTCTCTATGGATTATAAACTATTTTACTAGCCATAGATTCATCAAAATAAGCAAACAACACACGAAAAACAGAATCTGTCAAAAACAGAACAGTCTGTAGTAATCTGTAGCTAGCGCAATATCTGGAACCCCAAAAATTATAAAATAAATTGCTGAACGTGAGGAATTTATCTATTAATCATATGCAACAAGAATTAACTAAATATCACTCTCCAAATAAAAATTACAGCAGTTATCGTGAGCACTAAAGTTTCTGTTTTTTACAGCAAGTTCAACAAGACTTTCCCCAAATCTTCCCAACGGTTCTACTTGGCTCAAACACTAATTAAACACAAAAAACACAACCAAAACAGAGGCTAAATAATTTATTTATTACTAAACAGGAGCAAAAAGCAAGGAATAAAAATAAAATTGGGTTGCCTCCCATCAAGCGCTATCGTTTAACGCCCCTAGTTAGGCATAAAAAGCAAGGATAGATCTAGGTATTGCCATCTTTGGTAGGCAATCCATAAGTGGATATCATGATAGTTTCATATGGCAATTTTGTTTTCTTTCTTGGAATGTGTTCCATTCCCTTTTTTAATGGAAATTGAAATCTAATATTCCCTTCCTTCATATCAATAATCGCACCAACCGTTCTAAGGAAAGGTCTACCAAGAATAGTAGGGCAAGAAGGATTTCATTCTATATCAAGAACAATGAAATCTACGGGCACATAATTTCTATTCGCAACAATAAGAACATCATTAATCCTTCCCATAGGTTTCTTAATAGTAGAATCCGCAAGATGCAAGTTTAGAGAGCAATCATCAAAATTACGGAAATCTTGCAAATCACACAAAGTTTTGGGGATAGTGGAGACACTAGCACCCAAATCACACAAAGCATAAAACTCATGATCTTTAATTTTAATTTTAATAGTAGGTTCCCATTCATCATAAAGTTTTCTAGGGATAGAAACTTTCAACTCAAGTTTTTCTTCATAAGATTGCATCAAGGCATCAACAATATGTTCGGTGAAGGCTTTATTTTGACTATAAGCATGTGGAGAATTTAGCACAGATTGCAACAAGGAAATACAATCAATTAAAGAGCAATTTTCATAATTAAATTCCTTGAAATCCAATATAGTGGGTTTAGCAACATCTAGATTTTTATTTCTTTCAATCCCACTTTCATCAATTTCATCATAAAGATCTAAATACTCCGAATTTTTAGAACGCCTTCTAGGCAAAGGAAGATCATATTCAGTTTCATCAAGATTCATATTGCAAAACAAAGATTTAATAGGAGACACATCAATAACTTTTAGATCTTCATCTTGATTTTCGTAGGAATTGGAAGAACACGCTTTAATAAAGGCATCTTTGGAAGCACGCATCCTACTGGTTCTTTCCTTGCACTCATCAATGGAAATTCTCATGGCTTTGAGAGACTCATTGATATAATGCTTAGGAGGAATAGATCTAAGCTTTAAAGAATCAACCTCAAGAGAAATTCTATCAACGTTCCTAGCCGAATCATCCACTTTAAGCAATTTCTCTTCAAGCAAAGCATTCAAATTATTTGTGAATTCATAAACTCTTTAACACTATTCTCAAATTCAGAGGGCATCTTATTATAATTTCCATAAGAGTTGTTGTAGGAATTCCCATAATTATTAGAAGGATTACTAGGATATGGCCTAGGATTAAAATTCCCTCTATAAGCGTTGTTACCAAAATTATTCCTACCAACAAAATTCACATCCGTAGATTCATTGTTATTCTCAATCAAAGTAGACAAAGGCATATCATTAGGATCAGAAGAAACACTCTTAGTAGCAAATAATTTCATAAGTTCATCCATCTTTCCACTCAACACATTAATTTCTTCTATCGCATGCACTTTTTTATTAGAAGATCTTTCAGTATGCCATTGAGAATAATTAACCATAATATTATCTAGGAGTTTAGTAGCATCTCCTAAAGTGATTTCCATAAAAGTGCCTCTCGCGGCCGAATCTAAAAGATTTCTAGAAGCAAAATTCAATCCGGCATAAATTTTTTGTATAATCATCCACAAATTCAAACCATGAGTAGGGCAATTACGTATCATTAATTTCATTCTCTCCCAAGCTTGTGCAACATGTTCATGATCAAGTTGCTTAAATTCATAATATTGTTTCTAAGAGAGATGATCTTAGCGGGAGGGAAATACTTTGAGACAAAATCATCTTTGCACTTGTTCCAAGAATCAATACTATTTTTAGGCAAAGATGAAAACCAAGCTTTAGCACGATCTCTAAGCGAAAAAGGAAATAGCTTCAATTTAACGACATCATTATCGACATCTTTTTTCTTTTGCATATCACATAAATCAACGAATCTATTCAGATGAGTAGCGGCATCTTCACTAGGAAGGCCGGCGAATTGATCTTTCATAACAAGATTCAACAAAGCAGTATTGATTTCACAAGATTCAGTATTGGCAAGAGGAGCAAGAGGAGTGCTAAGGAAATCATTATTATTGGTATTGGTGAAGTCACACAATTTGTTAGTATCTTGAGCCATCGCGACAAACAAGCAAACAAACTAGCACACGAGCAAACAAGAGCAAACGGAAAAGAGAGGCGGAGAAGGAGAAGGAGAGGGAGATTGGGAAAGAGAGGGCGAATAAAACGGCAAGGGTGAAGTGGGGGAGAGGAAAATGAGAGGCAAATGGCAAATAATGTAATGCGAGAGATAGGGATTGTGATGGGTACTTGGTATGTTGACTTTTTGCGTAGACTCCCCGGCAATGGCGCCAGAAATTCTTCTAGCTACCTCTTGAGCTTGCGTTGGATTTCCCCGAAGAGGAAGGGATGATGCAGCAGAGTAGCGTAAGTATTTCCCTCAGTTTTTGAGAACCAAGGTATCAATCCAGTAGGAGGCCACGCTCAAGTCCCTCATACCTGCACAAAACAATAGCTACTCGCAACCAACGCGATTAGGGGTTGTCAATCCCTTCACGGTCACTTACGAGAGTGAGATCTGATAGATATAATATTTTTGGTATTTTTGATATAAAGATGCAAGTGAAAAGTAAAAGTTAAAATAAAAATCAAAGCAAGATAAAAGTAATGGAGATTAATATGAAGAGAATAGACCCGGGGGCCATAGGTTTCACTAGTGGCTTCTCTCAAGAGCATAAGTATTCTATGATGGTTGAACAAATTACTGTTGAGAAATTGATAGAATTGAGCATAGTTATGAGAATATCTAGGCATAATCATGTATACAGGCATCACGTCCGTGACAAGTAGACCGAAACGATTCTGCATCTACTACTATTACTCCACTCATCGACCGCTATCCAGCATGCATCTAGAGTATTGAGTTAAAGTTAGAGTAACGCTTTAAGCAAGATGACATGATGTAGGGAGATAAATTCATGCAATTTGAAATAAACACCATCTTGTTATCCTCGATGGCAACGGTGCAATACGTGCCTTGCTGCCCCTTCTGTCACTGGGAAAGGACACCGCAAGATCGAACCCAAAGGTAAGCACTTCTCCCATGGCAAGAACTACCAATCTAGTTGGCCAAACCAAATGGATAATTCGAAGAGACTTATAAAGATAACCAATCATACATAAAAGAATTCAGAGAAGATTCAAATATTATTCATAGATAGACTTGATCATAAACCCACAATTCATCGGTCTCAACAAACACACCGCAAAAAGAAGATTACATTGAATAGATCTCCACGAGAGAGGGGGAGAACTTTGTATTGAGATCCAAAAAGAGAGAAGAAGCCATCTAGCTACTAACTATGGACCCGAAGGTCTGAGGTAAACTACTCACACTTCATCGGAGAGGCTATGATGATGTAGAAGCCCTCCGTGATGACGGCCCTCTTCCGGCGGAGCTTTGGAACAGGCCCCAAGATGGGATCTCGTGGATACAGAAAGTTGCGGCGGTGGAATTAGGTTTTTGGCTCCTGTTCTGATCGTTTGGGGGTACGTAGGTATATATAGGAGGAAGACGTATGTCGGTGGAGCTCCGAGGGACCCACGAGGCAGGGGGCGCGCCCTAGGGGGGCGCCCCCACACTCGTGACCGCCTCTCTGGTGCCTTGGCGTAGGGTCCAAGTCTCCTGGATCCCGTTCGGTGAGAAAATCACGTTCTCGAAGGTTTCATTCTGTTTGGACTCTGTTTGATGTTCCGTTTCTTCGAAACACTAAAATAGGCAAAAAAACAGCAATTCTGGGCTGGGCCTCCGGTTAATAGGTTAGTCCCAAAAATAATATAAAAGTGGAAAATAAATCCCAATATAGTCCAAAACAGTAGATAATATAGCATGGAGCAATCAAAAATTATAGATACGTTGGAGACGTATCACTAGCCCAGCTATACGTCTTTTTGAGGAATACCCAGGCAAGGTCAACTTGTTATTCTCCGCCCCGCTGGGCTGCAAATCTTTCCTAGGAGGGATGCATTAGGCTTAACAGGAAAATGAGCTTTAAAAATAATAAATGGGATGTAATTATAAAAACTGGGCAGTAACTATAAAAAAATGCACCAAACACGAAATTAGTTTATAAAATATTATTTATGGATTTTGAAAATCTTAAATTTTCATTGTTGCGCGCACAATGTTTCGTTGGATTTTTACGTAATACAAATTTATATTTAGTCTGACTAGAAATTTCGGGATAAAAATATTCCGGATCCCATCAAAATGTGGGAAATTTTATTGAATTCTGTCTTCAACGGTTGGTTGAAATTATTAATCTTTGTCCTAGCTAGAAAATGGGCTGTACTTTTAACAAACTGTAAATGGGTTGTTGTAAATTCCATTAGAATTCAAAAATGGGATGTACATTCTTACATAATGCCAATGGGCTATAAGTTCTCTGCCACACACTTGTGGGCCTACTAAGTGACGCGTCTCCTAAAAAAATAAGTTGACGCGTACGCAAGGCTTTGTCAACTTATTATAGTCAACACACGGTTCTAGCAGCAGTGGCCGTTGGTTGTCTATCCAACGGATGTCGTGATTCTTCTTCAATCTCGGATATTCTTAGCTTCGGCCGCCCAAAAAATGATTCCTCCCCCTGACATCTGGGGCGCACCGTTTCGGAGGCTGACCTGTGGGCCTACTAAGTTGGAGCGTACCAAGGGCTTTGTCAACTTAGTCAATATAAACGATTCTAGCTTCAGTGACTGTACGATGTCCATCCAACGGCCGTAGTGCTTCTTCAACCTCTGGTCTTCTTGGTCCAGCCGCCCAAAGCAGCGCCAGTCGTGCCGCCTACTCCTGCCTCCCGTGGCCGGCTGTGCTGCCGCGGAGGCATCACCGCCCCCATACTACTCCCACCGCTGGCCAGGCCATCCCTCCACTCACCCACACCCCCTGTTATTCCGCCGCGACGGCAGCCTCACACCGCAGCCGAACCAGTGAACCCTCGTACTCCTCTCCGCGCGGGCTTCCACTGTTGCGTCTTCCCCGGCTTCGTGTCGTCCCCTTCCTAGGCCTCACCGTCGTCCACCGCCCTGGTGCTCTCGGCGCGGCGTGGTCAACATGGTCAATGACCGACTTCCATCGGAGAGGCTGATAGCTGGGTCCACGGCGGCCGCAAGGAAGTGCCTCCTTATTACGCGCAAAATAATTATTCCTCCACCTGACACCGGGGACCCACCGGACGGGCCACCTTATTTCGCGAAAAAAACGTCTCCCCCCTGACTGCTGGGACCCACTGGACGGGCCACCGTATTTCGCAAAAAAACGTTCCCCCCGCTGTCAGCTCGGACCAACCGGAAGTGCCTCCTTATTACGCACAAAAAAATGAATACTCCCCCTGCTAGCTGGGACCCACCTTGGTGGGAGGCTGACTTGTGGGCCTCCTAAGTTGACGGGGATGGCGGGCTTTGTCAACTTAGTCAATATGAACGATTCTAGCTCCAGTGACCGTATGATGCCCATCCAATGGCCGTATTGCTTCTTCAACCTCTGGTCTTCTTGATCCAGCCGCCCAAAGCAGCGCCGGTCGTGCCGCCTGCTCCTGCCTCCTGTGGCCGGTTGTGCTGTCGTGGAGGCCTCACCGCCCCCTACTATTCCCACTGCTGGCCAGGCCCTGCGGCGACGGCAGCCTCACACCGCAGCCGAACGAGTGAACCCTCATACTCCTCTCCGCGTGGGCATCCACTGCCGCGTCTTCACCAGCTCCGCGTCGTCCCCTTCCTAGGCCTCGCCGTCTTCCACCGCCTGGTGCTCTCGGCGCGGCGTGGTCAACGTGGTCAAGGAACGACTTCCATTGGACGTGGACTGTACATGGAGAGGTTGACAGCTGGGTCCACGGCGGCAGCAAGGAAGTGCCTCCTTATTACGAGGAAAATAATGATTCCTCCAGCTTACAGCAGGGACCCACCGGACGGGCCTCCGTATTTCGTGAAAAAAACGTGTACCCCTGACTGCTAAGACCCACCAGCTACACCTTCACACGCAAGGAAGTGCGTCCGGGCAAAAAAAACGATTCGCCCCCCTGACTGCTGGGACCCACCAGCTACATCTTCGCACGCAAGGAAGTGCATCCACGGAAAAAAAACATGATTCGCCCCCCTGACTGCTGGGACACGCCAGCTACATCTTCACAGGCAAGGAAGTGCCTGACAGTCGGGACCCACCTGGTCGAAGCGTACGTAGCGTTTTCATTCTGGTCGCGAACGTGTACGTACATATATACTGGTCGATGTAGAGGCGCGCACGTGTCGTAGTAGAGGAGCGTACGTGTCGTAGTAGAGGCTCACACGTAGCATGTACACGTACGTACAACGGCTAGGGTGCAAGAAAGAAAATACGGCCACGTACGTACATACGGGCAGGGTCTCGAATGCCTACTCGCGCATACGTACAGCAAGGGCTCATGTACATGGCTGGGTCGGAATAGAGAAACAACGTCGTCATTGTGTTCATGGGGAGGCAACGGAATGCGTCGTGTTCATGGAGAGACAACGGAATGTGTCGTGTTCATGGGGAGGGGTGTGGCGTACCGCAAAACGGAGGAAACAGACCTCCTACGGTCGAAATGGGGGTCCTATTGATCGGGAGGAGTGTGGCGTACCACAAAACGGAGGAAACAAACCTCCTACGGTCGAAATGGGGGTCATGTTGATCGGGAGGGGTGTGGGGTACCGCAAAACGAAGGAAACAGACCTCCTACGGTCGAAACGGCGGTCCTGTTGATTGGGAGGGGTGTGGCGTACCGGAAAACGGATGAAACGGACCTCCCACGGTCGAAACGGGGGTCCTGTTGATCGGGAGGGGTGTGGCGTACTGCAAAACGGACGAAACGGACCTCCTACGGTCAAAATGGGGGTCCTGTTCATCGGGAGGGTTGTGGCGTACCGCAAAACGGGACTCCACGAGATACTGTTCATCTCCACCGTCGACCTCCTCTAGCCTCCACGGGCTACCGTCAACCTCCTCCAGCCTCCACGGGCTCCTGTTCATCCAGCCTCCACCGCGCGCTACTCCATCAGCTACTGTTCAACCACCCCTCCACCGTCTACTGTTCATCCAACCCGCCACACCACGGGGTCCTGTTCAACCACCCCTCCATGGGCACCCCTCCACCATCTACTGTTCATCCAGAGGCAACGCCACCGCTCACTGTTCATCCAACCCCCCCCCCCCCGCAACGCTCACTGTTCATCCAATCGATCGGCTTCAGTTAGCAACAGTAGCGAAGTAATCGCTCGATCGGGTTAAGTTAACAGCCATCGATCGATCGCTCGGGTTCAGTAACTCGTAGCCTGCAGTGCAATCGCTCGGGTTCAGTTGGATCCCAACGCTTTGCTCGGGTTCAGTTAGAGCCAATGCCTCGCACACACGCGCATACGTGTACCGAGAAATGCGCATCGCTCGACCCCTGACCTCCCACCGTAACCGGGAACTCCCCGAATTTTTTTGACTATATACTGCAAGGCAACAGCCTCACAGCCCTTTATTCATTCCACAAAATAAAAGGTTCTCTGTACAAGTAAAGAAAAAGGAAAACAAAAGTTACAAAGAGAGCTATCATACTTACAAAGAGAGTTAGGGGAGAGAGGCTATCCAAGCTAACAGACTGTCCCTATATTTACATTTGATTCTGTGAGCTAGTAAGGAAAGATCATGCACAAAATTCCTCCTCCAAGCTCTAAAACTTGGAGTCTCAGTTCTAAAGATCTTGCCATTCCTCTGCATCCAAATGTTCCATGTTGCAGTAAAAACCACCTCAGAATAGAAAGGTTTATTGAAATCCTTCCTAGAAGCTGATGCCATCATGAAAGTAGACTGATTGGATGCTGCTGGCCAAGAAATCCCAAGATAATTCCATACTCTTTGACTAAAATTGCAAGAGAAAAAGAGATGGACTCTATCTTCGTGAAAGGAAGACTGGCAGAGAACACAAGTATCATCCTGGATATTCCAGTGCCTTCTCTGCATCATGTCCCATGTGTTAAGACGATCCATCAATAAAAGACATCCAAAAACCTTTATCTTGAGGGTATAGGAGCATTTCCAAATATATTTGAAAATTGGGTCAATCCTCAAATGGGAGAAGGTGAACTCATAGTAGAGATTAGATTGATACTCTGCAGTTTTAGATGGCCATTTCCAAACATCCTTCTCCTCCAACTGCAAGCTTATGGGCTGTAACAAGTCTGGAGTTGAGTTAGTTCCAGATAAGCCTCCGAAGAGAAAGGTAGACGGAAACCTTCAACAGCCGACTGATAAGAAAAAAGTCCTTGACTGTTATCGTGTCATCAATGGCAAAAGAATGAAGTCTAGGGAACCGATCCTTAAGAGCAATTATTCTGTTGTCAATTTGCCAACGATCAAGCCAGAAAACCATAGTATCTCCAGCATGCACTTGTGGTGTGGCAAGCAAACAGAACTTTTCATACAACTTGAGCACATCACGCCACCAAAAGGAGCCGCATAGCTGAGTAACTTGTGGGGTGAGGAATGATAATAGGAATCCCAAATGAGGTTAACCCATGGGACATCTTTCTTATTGAAGAACTTGAACAGATGTTTGATCAGCAGAGCTTCATTCTGCACTCCTAAATGAGTGACTCCCAGCCCTCCATACTTCTTTGGCTTGCAAACCGACTCCCATGCAGCTAGAGATTGTCTTGGAGTTTCAGTATTCCCCCTCCAAAGACATTGCCGTTCAATCCTTTCAATCTGCTTGAGGATACCTTGTGGTATAGATAATGAGCAGAGAAAGTAAATGGGCATGGACGTGAGGGCTGACTGCAGGAGTTGAAGCCTACTGCCTTGGTTGAGGAGACAAGAAGTCGCAGATAATCTTCTCTCGATGCGATCAACAAGAGGCAGCAGATCATAAATGGTCGGCCTAGAGGTGCCCATGGGTAGACCAAGATACGTGAAGGGCATTGATCCAACAGAGCATCCAAGTAGAGCAGCAAGACGAATTCCTTCTTCCTCAGACATGTTCATTGGGATGAGGGAAGATTTACTGAAGTTGACACGCAAACCCGCAGATTCAGCAAAATTGTGTAACATATCCTTGAGAGCAATCAATTGGTTGTCAACCGCTGGCAAAACTATTAGTGTGTTGTCCGCATACTGAACAATTGGATAGTCATTAGACCTCGTTGGGATTGGTAAGCTGAGGATATTACGAGTGCACATGTCATTCACCACAGATTGCAAAAGATCCACTGCAATGACAAAGAGAAGAGGCGATAGAGGATCGCCTTGACGAACACCACACTTGCACTGAAAATGTTGGCCAGGAACTCCATTTAACAGTACCGCAGAAGAACCAGATGAAAGAAGGTTACTGACCCAACCATTCCAACGATCATGAAAGCCCTTGTACTTAAGAATTCTGAGGATGGCATCATGCTCAATCGTGTCAAACGCTTTAGTGAAATCCAGCTTCAATAAAACAATGGGCCTCTTTGAAGCTTTGCACTGGTGTATATATTCAAAACACCATGCAAGGCAGTCTTGGATAGAGCGACACTTAAGGAAGCCATATTGGTTACGGTGGATGCATTGGAGGATTACTTTCTGTAACCGATTCGCCAGAAGTTTGGTTAAGAACTTAAGACATGTATTGGTTAAATAGATTGGCCGAAAGTCACCCACAGTCTCAGGGCTTAACCTTTTAGGAATGAGAGTAATGAGAGATGTGTTAAGACATTCCAAACTGCAATTTCCCTCATAAAACTCAGCAACCAACTTCATAAATTCTGGCTTAAGAACACTCCAACGTTTCTTCATGAAAAGGCCTGTAAATCCATCTGGGCCAGGGGCACGGTCAGACGGTAAATGTTTAATGACCTCCTCCACTTCATCATCAGTGAAAGGCATGGATAAAGCCTCAAGTCCTTCAACTCTAGTGAGGAGGTTATAAAGGTCAAAGGTCATGCGAATATCCTTGGCTTGGCCCATGCGCTGCTTGAAATCAGAGCAAAACATGGAAGCTAACTGATGATGATCAGTCACAACCTCACCTGCAGCATTTTTAATGGAGGTGATGGTATTCCTTCGGTATCGTTCTGTAGCCATGGCGTGGAAAAATTTCGTGTTTTCCTCGCCCACTTTGATGAATCTAATGGTACAGCGCTGTTCCAGTAGATAAATTGCAAAGGAAGAATATCCTCAAGATGGAGCTTAACAATTTTAAGAAAATTTATCTCTGGCCAAGTGAGCGCCCGGAGTTCCTCCAAACCATCAAAGTACAGGATCACCTTGTTGCAATCAACAATTAGGGCTTTGATCTTTGAAAGGCTTACGTACCACCTCTTAAGAGCATAACGGAGGGCTTTAAACTTGGCCGAAATTGTACCAGCAGTAGAAGACCTCTGAACAAGCATGTTCCAAACTTCAGAGACACATTCAGCAAAACCTGGGAGGTTTACCCAATAATTTTCAAAAGGAAGACCTTGGCTTTCGGAATAGAAGTGGCGACAGAGACCACACAAGGTACATGATACGATGATGTCCATGCCAGGGGCATGACCATTGTATTAGGGTGATCAGAGGTCCAAGATACCGTGGTGAAGAACCAGTCAATCTGCTCGAGAAGAGGACTTGTTTGCATATTGGACCAAGTAAACTGCCTACCTTTTATTGGTAATTCCACTAAACCTAGGTGACCAATAATTTCATTAAAGAGAAAAATATCATTAACATTACCCCCTGGTAGATTACGGTTTTCCAAGGAGCGCATGAAATTAAAATCACTGAGAAGCAGCCATTTCTCATCAATTTTTATGTTGAGGTTATATAACCACTAGGTAAATTCATCTTGTGTAGGATTCGAACAATGACCATAAACTGACACTAAAGTCCAAACTTCAGAAGTGTGCGCAGATGCAAATTCCATAATGATGCCATAGGAGTGGGCTTGAATTAATTTCCTAGAAAAGAAAGCCGAATTCCAAATAATCAGGAGACCACCAGAAGCCCCAGACGATGGCATATACACAAAATTATCAAAGCGCCGAGGACAAAATTTCCTAACAAAATGCTGATCGATATGCATGCATTTAGTTTCTTGCAAACAAATGATAGAGCACCCACTTTCATCTATCTTCTGCTTAACTGCAAGTTGCCTCGAATCAGAGTTAAGACCACGCACATTCCAACACAATATCTTCTAGTCTCTAAAGATTGTCTGATTCATTACAAACTAAAGGGAATGAAAGCAAAAGTAGATCACGCAATGACCTACAACATCCACGTAGCAGCCTCATAAGGTTCAACATCAAGTAACAAAAGAAAAGATAAGTGGCGATTAAATGGGTTCGCCAACGACCCATGATGTGGCAGATTTCATTCATCATCAGTATCCTTGGAAGGCCCAAAGAATGTCATGTCCTCCCCGAAATTTTACTCGCCCTCACTTCTACCATGGTTTTTTCCATCATGGACGGCCCAAAGAATGTCATGCAGCTGCGTCTCCGGCCCGCCCAAGACGAAAAGCCCATTTTCTGTCATGATATTTTGTCATAGAAGTAGGAGCCCACCACATCTATGATGATACCGGGTTTTGTCACAATTATCGTCATAGAATTGTCATATGTATGATAGAAAAAAAAATTCGTTCGGCCCAAAATGTCATGGATGTGTCTTTTTTTGTAGTGTAGAAGCATCATGTTGATTATTGTAACAAAAACAAAAATTAAACATAGGACTTTTATCATAGAACTTTCATCATATACTTCTCATGAATAAGTAATAGTTCATCACACAATCGAAATATAAAGCAAAAACTCTATTAGAAACCAACAAACTATGTTCTCAGTCAACTTTGCAACTACGATTCATAATCTTTTCAAGAAGGGTCATGTGTCGGAGCCTCTAGGTAAGTCCACATAATCAACCATCATATAGTCTTCTATGATTGCTAACACTCACCTCGTATCCACACGCAAAACGTTTCAACCAAACACATAGAAAGATAGGGGCTTAAGGTTTCGCCTCCCAACATACTCACCTCAAGGGTGATGTCAACAATAATAACTCATGCCACCCATATTCAACTAGACATATGTGCCTAGATCTTTCCTCACCACATGATGCTTGCCAAAAGAGAAAAATAAAAGGAATAAAGAGAAAAACTTTGACTCTTGCATAAAAGTAAATACAGAAAAGTAAAAGACAGGCCCTTCTCAAAGGGAAGCAGAGGTTGACATGCGCTTATTTGTTTGTATGCTCAATCCCTTAGTGCAATAGAACGTCACGTTACATTGCCCCTTGTGATATCGACCTTTATTATGCAGTCTGTTGCTTTTATTCTTCACCATCACAAGTTCGTGCAACGCTCAGTTTTCTCTTACAGTAAATGAGCTCACACTTTTAGAAGCATTTTTATTGCCTTTTTGCATCGATGACAACTTACTTGAGGGATCTTGCTCAATCCCTAGGTAGGTATGGTGGACACTTGAAAATAAGATTTGGGTTTAAAGGTTTTTGGATGCACAAGTAGTATCTCTAGTTAGTGCGGAATTTTTGGCTAGCAAAGATAGGGGGCAAGCACCACATGTTAAAGGATCTATGACAATATGACTTCTGTGTGAATATGAACAAACATAAATCTTTAAGTTGTCTTCCTTGTCCAACATCAACAATTTTGGCATATAATATTTTGATGAGGGCTCACAATCATAAAAGATTTCTAGGATAGTATATTTATATGTGAATCTTCTTCCCTTATTAATTCTTTCATGAGTTGCATCATTGACTAATGCTATGTTTGTCAATCTCTAATAAAATTTTCTACTTATACTTTCCCTTATGTGGTGCTATCACCTACTACCATAGGATTAGTATATAATGTTTTATTTATTTATTTCTTTCCTTTCTTTTATTTATTTACTTTCTTATTTCTTTTCTTTTATTTGCAACATGAAAGTAAATAAAGCAAAAACTCATACTAAACTTTATTATATAAATTGCACACGATTACAAGGATAGATCACTAAGCAACTCACAAATAAAAAGGATCAAACTAAACTTTTATTCATCTAAAGCAAAAGGACCGAACTAAAATAAGTAAAAGTAAAAAGATAGTGGGATGATATGATACCGGGGCACCTCCCCCAAGCTTGGCGGAAGCCAAGGGGAGTGCCCATACCCGATACTCAGTTCTCGTTTGGTGGTGAAGAAGATGATGGTGATGATGAAGCGATTCTATCCTGAAGGATTAAGAGATTCTCCAATTGACGGATGACGCTTCGGAGATGGGTGATGTGCTCTTGATGCAGAATATTTTCATGAGTGAGATATTTATTTTTTATGTGAACTATCTCAATGATGCGAAAGGCTTCAATCTCAGCAGGTGTAAGATGAGTAAGGTAAGGTTTAAGGATATCTTCCTCCTCCTCCTTAGCTGGCAGTGCTTGTTCGAAGACCGGAGGCTGATCTACGGTAATCTCCTTGCTCTCATCTCCTCCGACGGCTTCCACGGGCTCTTCTCTCTTCAGCTCGATCTTCATTAACCAAGCATCCTCTTCCATGTTGTTGGAGGAAGAAGAAGGCATGATTCCTGGCACGACAGATCTGATAGAAAACAACAAGAAAAGAGAACAGTGGATTTCTCTTGATACAGTGATCAACAGGTTCGGGAAGTATATTTTTTTTTATCTTGGAGAACAAGTATATGGTAGAAAAATGGTGTACGGAAGGTATCCCAGGTGATCACAATCCACCTGGGCGTGCCAGGCTTGTGCCCACCAGGGGACGCTTCCTGGAAGTTTCTTTATTCCCAAAATTCTAGAATATTCCAAAACTGATAAAAAATATTTTTTCAGATTTTTCGGAGTCCGTTTATAAACCGCATCACGTACCTCCTTATTTTCACGATTCTGGAGTGTTCTGGAAGGACTCTTTTATGTGTTCTTCTGGTATCATAGTTTGGATAATATTACTTCCAATATTAATAGGCATACCTGAGATATAATGCTTTATTCATTGCCCATTGACAACCTTCGGGTTAGTACCTTCAGAATTATTTATTTTGATGGCTCAAGACCGGTAAACCTCCTCGATGACGTATGGGCCTTCTCATATTGAGAGGAGTTTTCCTGTAAAGAATCTGAAATGAGAGTTGTACAAAAGAACATATTCTCCAACTTTAAACTCATGCTTTTGAATTCTTTTGTCATGCCATCTTTTTACTTTTTCTTTAAATAATTTTGCATTTTCATAAGCTTGGGTTCTCATTAATCTAGTGAGCTAATATCAAATAACCTCTTGTCTCTAGCAAGTTTGAAGTCATAATTGAGTTCTTTGATTGCCGAATATGCTTTATGTTCCAACTCAAGAGGAAAATGACAAGCTTTTCCATAAACCATTTTATAAGGAGACACACCCATAGGATTTTTATATGCTCTTCTATAAGCCCAAAGTACATCATCTAATTTCTTAGACCAATTCTTCTTGTACCTATTGACAGTCTTTTGCGGAATTAATTTTATTTCTCTATTGCTAAGTTAAACTTGACCACTAGATTGAGGATGATAAGGTGATGCAATTCTATGGTTAACATCATACTTAGCAAGCATTTTACGGAAAGCACCATGAATAAAGTGTGAACCACCATCAGTCATTAAATATCTAGGGACTCCAAACCTTGGGAAAATAACTTCCTTAAGCATTTTAATAGAGGTGTTGTGATCAGCACTACTAGTTGGAATAGCTTCTACCCATTTAGTAACATAATCAACAGCAACCAAAATATGTGTATACCCATTAGAGCAAGGAAAAGGTCCCATGTAATCAAATCCCCAAACATCAAATGGTTCAACAGCAAGTGAATAATTCATAGGCATTTCTTGACGCTTACTGATATTGCCAATCCTTTGACATTCATCACAAGATAAGACGAACTTACGAGCATCTTTGAAGAGAGTAGGCTAATAAAATCTAGATTGCAATACCTTGTGAGCAGTTCTATCTCTAGCATGATGCCCTCCATAAGCCTAGGAGTGACATTTCCGTAGGATTTGTCCCTGTTCATGCTCAGGTACACAACTTCTAATAATACCATCTACTCCTTCTTTATAAAGATGTGGGTCATCCCAAAAGTAATGTCTTAAATCATAGAAGAATTTTTTCTTTTGTTGGTATGTAAAGCTAGGTGGTAAATATTTAGCTACAATGTAATTAGCATAATTATCATACCAAAGAGTACTATGAGAAACATTTATTGCAGCTAACTGCTCATCAGGAAAACTATAATCAATAGGTAGTGGGTCATCAAGCACATTTTCAAGCCTAGATAAATTATCAACAACTGGGTTCTCAACTCCTTTTCTATCAATGATATGTAAATCAAATTCTTGTAACAAGAGAACCCGTTGAATAAGTATAGTCTTAGCATCTTTTTTTTCCGTAAGATATTTAATAGCGGCATGGTCTGTGTGAACACTTACTTTGGAATCAACAATATAAGGTCTAAATTTATCACAACCAAACACAACTGCAAAGAATTCCTTTTCCGTAGTAGCATAATATCTTTGAGCACTGTCTAGAGTTTTACTAGCATAATGAATAACATTAAGTTTCTTATCAACTCTTTGTCCTAGAACAACACCAACAACATAGTCACTAGCATCACACATAATTTCAAAAGGCAAGTTCCAATCAGGTGGTTGAACAATAGGTGCAGAAATTAAAGCTTTCTTAATTGTTTCAGAGGCTTCTAAACAATCATCATCAAAAAGAAAAGGAATATCCTTCTGCAAGAGACTAGTAAGAGGCCAAGAATTTTTTTGAAAAGTCTTTGATAAATCTCCTATAGAAACCAGCATGACCTAAGAAACTACGAATACCATTTATATCTTTAGGACATGGCATTTTCTCAATTGCATCAACCTTAGCTTGGTCCACTTCAATAGCTCTTTCAGAAATTTTATGACCCAAGACAATGCCTTCATTAATCATAAAGTGGCACTTATCCCAATTCAAGACAAGATTTGTTTGTTCACATCTCTGCAAAACTCGATCAAGATTGCTTAAACAATCATCAAAAGACTTCCCATAAACAGAAAAGTCGTCCATGAAAAACATCAACAATATTTTCACAAAAGTCAGAGAATATAGCAGTCATACATATTTGAAAGGTAGCAGGTGCATTACATAAACCAAAAGGCATACGTCTATAAGAATAAGTTCCAAAGGAACAAGTAAAAGTGGTCTTTTCTTGAACAAGTAAAAGGCATACATAAACAGGTATTTGTGAAAAGCCAGAATATCCATCAAGGAAGCAAAAGTGTGTGTGCTTAGATAATATTTCAAGCATTTGATCAATAAAAGGCAAATGGTAATGATCTTTTCTATTTGCTTTGTTTAATTTTCTAAAATCAATTACCATTCTATAGCCTGTGACAATTCTTTGTGGAATAAGTTCATTCTTATCATTAGGAACAATAGTTATACCTCCTTTCTTTGGAACACAATGAACCTGACTTACCCATCTACTATCAGCTATGGGATAGATTATACCTGCTTCCAGAAGTTTTAATATTTCCATTCTTACCACTTCTTTCATCTTTAGATTTAACCGATGTTGGTGATCAACAACGGGTTTAGCATTAGGTTCCATATTAATTTTGTGCTAACATGAAGTGGGACTAATGCCCTTTAAATCATCAAGAGTATATCCAATAGCAGCTCGGTGCTTCCTTAGAACCTTCAATAATCTTTCTTCTTCATGTTCTGAAAGGTTAGCACTAATAATAACAGGATATATCTTATTTTCATCAAGATAAGCATATTTCAAATTGTTTGGCAATTGATTTAATTCAAACATAGGATCACCTTTAGGTGGAGGAGGACCTCCAAGAGTTTCAATAGGAAAATTGTGTTTAAGCAGAGGACATTGTTGAAAGAATATTTTATCTATTTCATGCATATGTAAATCATTTTCATGGTCTAGCAAATATTGTTCCAAAGGATCAGTAGGTGGTACAACAATAGAAGCAAGGCCAATTAATTATTCCTTACTAGGCAATTCTTTTTCATGAAGATTTCTAATAAACTTGGAAAAATTAAACTCACGAGACTCATCACCAAAGCTAACACCAACAGTTTGTTTCTTACAGTCTATCTTAGCATTAACTGTATTCAAGAAAGGTCTACCAAAAATAATGGGAAAAAAGTCATCTTGCGGGGAACCAAGAACAAGAAAATCAGTAGGGTATTTTATTTTCCCACACAAGACTTCAACATCTCTAACAATCCCAAATGGTGATATGGTGTCTCTGTGTAACATCCCAAATTTTCAATTTGGAATGATATACATAGATCATTCTTGCATATCATATTTCATTGCATTTTCGTTTCACGAATCCTCGAAATCCTAAGCAACTCAAGGACCATCGGAGAGAGTTGGGGATTTCCAAATTTTCATATTTGATTTTTATCAAATATTGAAACTAGGATTTTGATTTTAATTATTTTTCTCTCCAAAAATATTTCATATTAAAATATATGAGAGGAGAAAATATGAATTCTCCAAAATAATTGAAATATTGGAGGAAAAATATTAAAATCAAATATTTGATTTTATTTGGATTTTATTTGCATTAGAAAAATTGCACGTTTTTCAAAGTTGCATTTTAGGGCCAAGAAAATGTTCATCTCGTTCTAAATATTTTATATAGGCGGTGAAATTTTGTTTTCGCATTTTTAGAATTTTATTTTATTTTCTAGGATTTATTTTCTGATCGGCGGAATTATTTAAAAAAACTTCCAGTGCCCGACTGGGCCAAGGCCCAGCCAAGCCGGCCCATCTCTCCCGCGCCGCTGACTTGGACCAGAGTCCGAGCCGGACTCCGCCTCCCCGCCGCCTTGCCCCCTCCTCCAAGCCACCCCTCCCCCCTCCCCTTAAATACCCGAGCCCCCCGCCACCACCACCAACCCCGCCGTCGCAGCCCACCTCCCGCGCCTCGCCGCCGCCGCGCCGCCGTCACCCCGCCACCCCACAAACCCGCCGCCCGAGCCCCGCCTCACCGGAGAGGTACCCCGCCGTTCGCCGCCACCGGTTTTTTAAGAAAAACCCTAGTTCGTTTTTTAGATCGGTTCGCCGGTTTTTCCCGGTTCTTCTATTTAGCGGACGTTCATCCGTACGTTCGTTTTAACGAACAGTTTTCGCTCGATAGTTACAGACAACGAACGCTCGTGCGTTAGCCTGTTCGTTAGTTTTCTTTTTTCTCAGATTTTTCCGCGATTATTTTCGATCGCGATTTCTGATCCGATTTTCGTTTTAGTTTATCTTTTCGCTCGTTTGTCGGAATCAGGCGATTCAAGCGCCTAGATCTTCGTATCGAGACCCTCTTTCTGTTTAGTCAACTTAAACAAGATTTTGGTACTGTAAAATTTGACTTTAGTTCAGATTAGTAAACAGATCTTGTTTCTTTCGCCGTTTGAGTTTCGTTGCTCCGTTCAATTTGATTCCTTTTGCAAACCGGAGTTCTTAAGTTGAACTTTCTGGTCAATTCTTCTTGTTTGAGTTTTGCCCGTGCACCTTCGCTTGATTTCTTATGTATGCTATTGTTTCTTTGCGATAGAACACCCAGAGTGCGAAGTGTGCTACTATGAATCCCTAGGTTTTGCGGATCATCAACAAGGCAAGTAACACATTGATCATACTCTTTCCATACCCAGTTTTTATGCATTAGTCCAATCCTCAAACATTGCATGATTAGGATGTTATTAACATGTGGGTTGGGAAGTAGTTGATGAGGTAGAACCTATTGCCCTGTTATATTCAAACCCTTGGGAGTTACTTCTACGTGTTGCTTATATTGCTATGCTATGCTCCGACACGTGGTTTGGTGAGTGAAATCCATGACAGATGTGAGATTGTTAATTAAGGGTTCAACTTAAGGTGGCAACTTAAATACACATCTGGGTGGATTGAGGCACCTGGAGAAACCAGTGGTGCCTATATTTTTGGGAGATCCCGGGGTTCCGTGTGATTTTCCTATGGACCGCCACCCAGGCTCAAAAGGGAACTGGGATGATTCATGCTAGAAACTTCCGTGTGCAACCACAAGCTATTATGGGCTCCAGCATAGCTGAGTAAGTTACGTGAAGCTCTCAAAGAGGTGGATCAGCAGGTAGTGGGTTGTAGGTTTGGTATGGTCTGCCCGGAGTAGAGAGTTAATGTTTCTGAAAGACTGTGTCTCGGTCATCCGTTTCTCAAACACCATGAAGTGCGAGAAATCCAACAAAGGAGATCGGGTCTTGTGGGGAAAAGTGCGCAAACCTCTGTAGAGTGTATAAACTAATCATGGTTAGCCGTGTCCCCGGTTATGGACAATCTTGAGTATCTAGTACTTGGAGTATCTTAAGTATCCCATCACTCTTAAATTAATATTGTTGGGTTGATGATTACTTTAATTGGGATTGAGTTGGAGGAACCTTCTCAATGATGTTTCAACTACCATGATAGTTAAATTAAAATCTATTCCTTTGTTGTAGGGAAAAATTGGCTTTTTGCAAAAACTATAACCATAGAGCTTTCCAGCAGCCAAATATGCATGTAGTGATACCATTATTCTGTTCTTGCTCTACTGTGTTATATTGCCAGCATATTCCATGTGCTGAGCCGTTTTCGGGCTGCAACGTATTATGTTGCAGACTTTTCAAACGAGAAGTAAGGTTTGTTTGGTCGTTACCATGCAGCTCAGCTATGCCGTTGGAGTTGATGGACTCACTTTATCTTCCAAGACTTCCGCTGTTATCGTATTAGATGGCCTTATGCCATATTTATTGTAATACGTTCTCTTTTGAGACATTCCATGTAATAAATGTGTGATTGCTACTCTGTTATAAATCCTCGAGTACTGTGTGTGTCAGCATTACCGATCCAGGGATGACACCGAAGCACAGAGACTTGACCGTTTGAGGTCGGGTCACTACAAGATGGTATCAGAGCACACGCTGAGTGTAGGACACGACCACTAAGATAAACCCTAGATCACTCTTCTCTACTCATTTCTGACTCCTCTCCATTTTCTACTTTTTAGGATGGCGGAGTTGAAGAATAAGTTTGCACAACCGGATGGAGACACACCCTTTGGACGCCACTTGAAGGAAGTCACTAGGTACTTGAACATTGGAATACCAAGCTTCACCGGGACGTACAACGCCACCTTACCAGAGGAGGAGCGCTGGATGATTCAAGTAAAAGTTCCAGGAAGGACGTTCTCTCCAACCTCTAAGCCCATAGAATTTTCTTTTGAAGCACCCACCTGGAGTCTAGGCAAGAGCATGGCAGCCCACATTACCCTGGGACGCATTGGAGAAGTCTACAGCACGGATCTTAAGGACACTATCTACCAGTTATGTGGGCGCCGAGACGAGCAATGGGAGATGCTCACCACCAAGAAGGACAGATCCATTGCAGCGTTCATCCAGGAGTTAAACCAGCTCATTCGACGTCAGGAGAACCAGATGTGCGCAGACATGATGGATTTGAAGAAGGCGAAGACCAGGATCATCGAGATGGAAGAAGAACTCAAGTTTACATGCGATGGATATGAGGAGGAATTGAAGACACTATTGGAGAAGAATGACGACCTGGTAAAGAAGATCCGAGTATTCATGAGAGATCCAGCGCCGGGAAAAGAAGACGATGATTCCACTTGCCCGGACAACTACATCATCATCGATGACACCGACTCCGACCCTAGTGATGATGACTTTGAAGACGAAGCTCGAGCAGATATCATGGAGTCTTCCACCGATCAAAATATCTAGTTGACCACCAAATAATTAGTAGCATTCCCCCATGTATTTAGTAGTAGATGAGCACTTTTACGGTAGTTCTAGCCTGCTTGTATGCCCTTGCTTGATTGATTGAGTGAAATGTTTGTGTTTGTCTCATGTGCATATGGGTAGTGCTTTCTCATTAGACCCCTTTTCTATTCTGATCTCTTCCCTCTAAACCCATCAGATGCCTCTGAGACGTAACCCCGGATTTACTTTCCCACCGGAGCTCACTCAATTGATCCAGCAGCAGAATACTCTGATGCAGTTGTTAGTTCAAAACCAAGGCAATAACAACAACAACAACAACAACAACAACAACAACAACAATCCACCACCACCACCAGTTAACAACTTAGCCCGTTTTCTAAGGTTGCAGTCGCCGGTGTTTTCCAGTAGCACCGAGCCCATAGTAGCAGATGATTGGCTCCGCAGGATTGGAAGGGAGTTAACCACTGCAGTATGTACAGATGCTGAAAAGGTGCGTTTTGCCACACATCAGTTGGATGGACCAGCAGCCTCATGGTGGGAGAATTACACTGTCACCTACCCTATAGCCACTGTTACATGGGATCAGTTTCAGCAAGCTTTCTGCACATCCCATGTTTTAACCGGAGCCATGAATATGAAGAAGCGTGAGTTTCGCAACTTACGCCAGGGTAACTGTACTGTGGCTCAGTACATGGATGAGTTTAGCAAGTTATCTCGCTATGCCCCTGATGATGTGGCCACAAATGCCGCGAAGCAGGAGAAGTTTATGGAAGGGCTGAATGATGAGATGAGCATGCAATTGATGGTAGCAACCTTCAACAACTACCAGGAGTTGGTAGATAAGGCTCTTATGATTGAAGGGAAACAACAGCGGATTGAGAGCCGTAAGAGGAAGTATGGACAAGGGAGGTATAACTCAGGAGCTCAGCAGAAGCCTCACCTAATCCCGAACTCGGGAGGACTTGTTCATAACCATGGAGGTCATAACCACCCCGGAGGAGGTTCGCATAACCACAATGTTTCTAAGAATGGGAATGAGAACAAAACTAACATCAATCAGAACCGTCCCAATCCAGCCACACCCGCCAAAAGGGATCTAAGTCACGTTACCTGTTTCAAGTGCGGGAAGACTGGACACTATGCCATGGAGTGCCCTGAAGGGAAGAATGGAAACGAAAATGGGAGCGCTGGGAAGAAGCCCAATCCATTCAACAAAGGACAAGTAAACCACGTTAACGTGGAGGAGGTTGAAGAGCAGGCCGCCACGTCATCACATCGCCGCCCTCACACAATCGGCGTCCGCCACCTCAGCCCGCGTGCCGTCCCACTTCGTTGCGGCACGCCGAGCCCATCTGAGTCCCGCGCAGGCCCGGATCCCCGCCACCGCGCTCGTTCCAAGTTCCGCTCGAGGGGAGGAGCCCCTCGATGCTGCAGCTCGTCGCCGAGGCCCACTGTGTCACCACCGGTGATCTCTCAGGTGAGAGCCTCGCCGCCTGGCCTTCTTCCCTTCCTCCCCGTGCTCTCTCTCATGCCCTCTCTCTCTTCTTCGCAGGGCAACCCCACCATGGAGCCTTGGGTCGCCTAGTACACCGTCCGCCGCCGCCGAGGGCCAGATCCACCAGTTCCCGGCCTGATCTGCCCGTTCCGCCGTCCCTGACCTCCACCCTCGCCGGCCCTGTCGTGCGCCACCGCCATGACCGCTCGGGAGCGAGCAGAGGAGCCGCTCACTCCCCTTGCCCGTTGACCTCACCCCCGCGTGGGCCAGCGCCTCCCAAGGCCCATCTCCAGCGCCTGTCGGCCCACCTTTCCTCTCCCTCTTTCCTGGGCCGAGCCCATGGTGAGCTACGCTGCTATATCCCGCATGTGCGCCGGTTTACTATTTGACGCTCGCTAAAATTCGTCTAAGTCCTGAAATTTTTAGATTCATATGCCTCTTTTCATCATGTCATAACTCATCATCCGTGGCCCCGATTCATGCGTGTAGCATATCAAAATGTTCGCCTCGACGAGTACATCATTTCATCTCATTGCATCATTTTCATTTGAGCTCATCTTGATACCCGAAATGCTGTTGGAAGCGGGCTATGTGAGTAATTTGTCAGATCTGTTTCAGCAAATGGCATTTTGTCATTTTTGCCATGATTAATGTGTGCATGCTATGACCCTGAGCTCTACATGTGTTTTGTTATATGCAATGCCATATTTACAGAGGTTCTTGCCATGTATTTTTGTGATATTTGTGGTGACTAGCACAAGCTTGCAAAGTAGTGTAATCGGTAATGCTGATTTCAGGGACTTAGAATTTCACGAAGTACTTGTTCTGTTTTTGTCATTATGCCATATGTTCATGTTGTTTCCTAGTGATCCGTGCCTCTTTTGAGGATGATTAGTAAGGATGTTTTGTTAACATTGTGGTTCTATATTCATCCATATCTTTGTTTGCATTTATGGAGCACCCTAGCTTGAGTCAATCGAGCCCTACGTTTGCAATTTAGTGAATCCTGGCAGACTGTTGACATGATTAGCGATTTTCCCGAGGATGTTGCTATTGATCCGTGCATGTTGTGTTGTTGTTCTTGCCATGTCTAGCTCCTATGCCATGTTTTCTTGATGGATGTATTCTTAGTTTCTCATGCCATGCTTTGTAGTGAGTGCATCGAGCTCGTAAACATGCCTACTCGTTAACTGATTTGCATGCTCCAGTTTTTCACTAAGTCTGAATCTATTTATGTTTTTGCCATGTTCACATGCTTGTAATTGTATTTTTCTGATCCCTTTTGGCTCAAGGTCACTAAGGGACTTTTATTAAGTGCTTTGAGTAGCTTCATGCCATGCTTTTCTTTCCATGATATGTTCCTGTAGCATGTAGTTTTCATGCTCTAGAGTGTGCTTTCTGATGATAAATTCCAGACTTGTGTTGATTTCACTAAGTCTGAAACCTGTTATCATTTGCACTTTTGCCATGCTTGTTTGAACCTGTTAATGGATGAATTAGCCGTAGCTCATTGTTCATCTTTTGTCAAGCATCATGAGTGGATCCCTGCCATGTATTTTGTTGCCATATTTGAGTGTTGTAGCATATTTATCTTGATTCATTTAGATGGGTAGTTGCTGTTAATCGCAGACCGGAGTCATATTTGTTTTGCTTGCCTTTTCCAAACCGTGCATCCGATTCCGGTGATCTTTATATCGATTTCAACCGAAATCATCTCACCTTTCCAGTGGCACTCTTGGATTTCCAAGTTGAGGCCAGGTTCAATCATTCCTTTGCAAATCATGCATATGCACCGCATACCGCATCCCGCATATCATATCATGTTCATGTGTTGGTTGTTTACTATGTTGTGTGCTTCTTTCCAGTGATGCTTCTTCGGGTTGGTTCCGATAAAGTCGCGTTTGTGTGGACCCGTTCTTCTACGTCCGTTTATCTTCTTCATGGACTCGTTCTTCTTCCTTGCGGGATTTCAGGCAAGATGACCATACCCTCGAAATCACTTCTATCTTTACTTGCTAGTTGCTCGCTCTTTTGCTATGCCTATGCTGCGATACCTACCACTTGCTTATCATGCCTCCCATATTGTTGAGCCAAGCCTCTAACCCACCTTGTCCTAGCAAACCGTTGTTTGGCTATGTTACCGCTTTGCTCAGCCCCTCTTATAGCGTTGCTATTTGCAGGTGAAGATTGAAGCTTGTTCCACGTTGGAACATGGATATTTTGTTGGGATATCACAATATCTCTTATTTAATTAATGCATCTATATACTTGGTAAAGGGTGGAAGGCTCGGCCTTATGCCTGGTGTTTTGTTCCACTCTTGCCGCCCTAGTTTCCGTCATATCGGTGTTATGTTCCCGGATTTTGCGTTCCTTACGCGGTTGGGTTATAATGGGAACCCCTTGACAGTTCGCCTTGAATAAAACTCCTCCAGCAATGCCCAACATTGGTTTTACCATTCGCCACCCAGCCTCTTTTTCCCTTCGGTTTTGCGGACTCAAGGGTCATCTTTATTTTAACCCCCCCCCCGGGCCAATGCTCCTCTGAGTGTTGGTCCGAACTGAGCTGCCTGCGGGGCCACCTCGGGGAAACTTGAGGGTTGGTTTTACCCGTAGCTAGTCTCATCTGAGTGTGCCCTGAGAACGAGATATGTGCAGCTCCTATCGGGATTTGTCAGCACATTCGGGCGGTGTTGCTGGACTTGTTTTACCAATGTCGAGATGTCTTGTAACCGAGATTCCGAGTCTTATTGGGCCTTCCCGCTAGAAGGAATATCCTTCATTGATCATGAGAGCTTGTGATGGGCTAAGTTGGGACTCCCCTGCGGGGATTTGAACTTTCGAAAGTCGTGCCCGCGGTTATGGGCAGATGGGAATTTGTTAATGTACGGTTGTAGAAAACCTGAAGTTTATCTTAATTAAAATACATCAATCACGTGTGTAACCGTGATGGTCTCTTCTCGGCGGGGTCCGGGAAGTGAACACGGTGTTGGAGTTATGCTTGACGTAGGTTTCTCTAGGATCACTTCTTGATCATAGTTTCTCGACTGTGCTTTTGCCTTCTCTTCTCGCTCTCTTTTGCGAATATGTTTGCCACCATATATGCAAGTCGCTTGCTGCAGCTCCACCTCATACCTTTACCTTCCTATAAGCTTAAATAGTCTTGATCGCGAGGGTGCGAGATTGCTAAGTCCCCGTGACTCACAGTTACTTCCAAAACCAGCTTGCAGGTGTCGTTGAACCATGCAGATGACGCAACCAAGCTCAAGGAGGAGCTCGATAAAGATCTTGTCCTTTGTGTTGTCTAATTCTAGATGATCAGTAGTGGAGCCCAGTTGGGGTCGATCGGGGATCTGTGTAGCTTTTGGGGTAGCCTTCTTTCATTTTGGTTCCGTAGTCGGAACTTGATTGTATCTGGTTGATGTAGTGCTTTATTCATGTATTGTGTGATGTGGCGATTGTAAGCCAACTATGTATCTCTTTCCCTTATGTATTACATGGGTTGTGTGAAGATTACCTCACTTGCGACATTGCTTTCAATGCGGTTATGCCTCTAAGTCGTGCTTCGACACGTGGGAGATATAGCCGCATCGAGGGCATTACAAGTTGGTATCAGAGCCTTCCCCGACCTTAGGAGCCTCCTGCTTGATCGAATCGTTGGTGTTGTTGAGTCTAGGAAAATATTTTGAGTCATTTAGGATTATATATATCAGAGAGTTAGGAATTCTTTTTACTCCTCAGTCCCTTCGTCGCTCTGGTGAGGCATCCTGACGTAGAGTTTTGACTCTTCTCTTCTCAAATTTCACTAAAAAAAATTTAGGATCATGCGGGTATCTTGGAATCGTTCCGATGGTTTTGTGATGAGAACATTGTTCTTGGTGCCTCCTGATATTTAGGGGTTGTGGCAGTGTCCCGGGGAGTTGAGCTCCGAGGTGTTGTCGTCACAATTTTATCGTTGCAGTTCTGGAATACCTGAGTTTAGTTTCGCCGACATCAAAAATCTCTTTTATGCAGTTGTTGGTGAGATAACCTCGACGCCACCCAGTACTGGGGCGCGAGTTTGGGAGTATTGCCATAACTTGTATAACGGATGCTTTTCGAAGGTTGAGGTAGACGATTTCCTAAGGTTTCTTGGTTATGTGTTGAAGGATGGATACAGCTGGATGTAGGATTTGCTAGTTTTGTGTGAGATATTATGCTTCCCCTGTATCCTCAACACCTGATTGCATAACCGGAAAATTTTAGGAGTTTATAAGTGGGAATTCAAGTAGTTCCTAGGATATCTTTCCGACAGATGTATGATATGAAATTGGGGTTCGACGTCTAGTGGTCCACCTATTCACAGTCGGTTTTAGAGTGGTCTCATTGTGTCTTAAAAAGTCCTTGGCTATGCCGACTCCGGGACGCTTCATATGTCATGTGCACTGCCTTGTACATGATGGTGCTATATGATCGAGCCCGTCTAGGCCCCACCACGAAAACTTCGGATGAAATCTCTATCATATGTTTGTTCCGGCTTATTCTGCAAGCCAAACCTTGTTTTGTTTTGAGTTGTGGTATTGGAGTTGCTTCAAGGTCAAATGTTGATTCCATACCTTCCCCAAATGGTGTTCTCATATTACGATGCGAATATCAATCCTTCTTGATCATCAAGATTGTTTTGTCAATCCTTTTTAACCAGCGTGCTTCTCTTCAAGTGGGTCCGATCATTTCAACATCTGCAAGATCAAGTATCAGTTCTTCTCAACGGTGTTTGTTTCATCCGTCTACAAGTTGTCTTTGTTTTTCCCGCCCACCCACCCTTTTTCTTCAAGGACTAAGTTTTCTTTATCAAGTATCTATCTTATGATTATGAAGTCGCTCCATTCTTTTCCGTCAATGCTCTTACCTTGTGGTTTTTATGAAGATGCTCTACTAGTTCATCATTCTTCGCTCTCTATCTTCTTCGGTGGAACCAATTCAAGCTTTGTTGATCATATTCTTTCCTCGTTTCAAATGCCTTCTCATACCGGTGCACCTCATAATGATTCACTTCTCGCTATTCTGTTGTTCCGGAGTGCTGAAAATATCTCGGATGATTCGTTTCCATTCTCAATCCGTTCAAGATATTTCGAGGATGTTATCTCATTCAAGCCTTTTAATTCAACTAGCGCAATATCTCTTTTAAATCGTTCTACGGTGTATCTTTTCAGTGGGCCCTAACCCACAGGTCTTTTCCCAGGATCTTACCTGACTCTTTTCTTTTCCCGGAGCTATCTTAAATTCTTTTGAAGTTTGACGTAAGAATGAATTATCATCAGTCAAATGTCTTTCACCAAGATTTTTTTTCAAATTCTTTTCATCATTAGTTCAACCATTCTAATTTTCCATTCCAGAGTGCCTCAACAATTCTTGGTGGTGTTTCTCGTCGTCATTCTCTGCATTTGAAGACCCAAGAAGATTTTTCTCTCATTCTTGCTCCATTCTCTTCAAGATTCGTGGTTCTAGCTGACGTCTTCCTCTCATAATTGTTTTCATTGTGGGAATTCTTTTCACCTATCCGGAGCAATTCAAGATTATTTTCAGTTTGTTTCTCCGGAGCCCATCATCTTAAAATTTATTCATTCTCAGCTTTCAGCTCCCGTTCTCCAAATTTTTACTGGTGCATCGTTCAAGTGATCTCTAATCAGTTCGTGAGCCCTACGTTCTCATGTATCTAGATTGTCTCAAGTATGTTCGTTCATTTGCTAATTCTTACCCGGTGATAAATCCCTTTACTTCGTTCATTTCTCAATTCATACGGTGGTTCGTCCAAGAGCTCTATTCTTGGGTTATCATATCAATTTATTCGTTGTTTCAACCCTTCCGGTGGACCGTCGAAGACCTTTCCAAGGTTGCGCAATATCTATCTTAATCCTTCCTTCGAGAATAAGCAATATTTAAAATCCGTTGCTTGTCATCAATTTAAATTGGTGAAGGATACGCATAACGTAATTCTTATTCTTGTTCATCCAAGTGATTAATTCCTTATTCCGGAGGTTCATCAAAATTCTTGATCTCATTTCTTCATCTTTCTTTTCCGGAGTTCCAAGCCTTTCCGCTTTGTCTCGTCGCGAAGCTCATTCTAAATTATTACAAGGATTCACCTTGTGTTTTCAACTTCTCTTGCCTTCTGTTTGATCATTCTTTTGTTACCGGAGTTCTTCATGGAGGCGCTACATGATGGTTCATAAAAGATTTAATCCCTTCTAGAAGTGTTCATCAAGATTCTTTTCAGAGGAGTTCAAGCATTCTTCATTTTGCTATCCGGAGTGCAATTCTTTCTTCTATATCATTGGAGGTGGTATTATGTTATTCTTGATAATTTGAGTTCATGTTTCATGATTCACAGGTTCTTAAGAATGGGGTATTCTAAAATCCATCAACCTCTTCGTTGGAGTTATCTTGGGTTATATTTCACCTAAAGTTTTCCCTAAGGATTGTTGCTATTATGGTGCTTATAATTGACCCAAGTTCTTCATTTGTCCTTCCGGTGAATAGTTTCTCGTCTCCTTGTCTTATAAACCCAATCAAATCTTTTCTGTGAGTGGCAAGTTGTCACCTCATAATGTTGAGATGCCTTCTATAAGCCCACTTCAAGTTTGTCCTTCCGTTGTTGGTGTTCCAACAACTCCGTTTGAGCCTTCTCCTAAGGATGCCTTTTCAAGCTCTTTCGTGACAGAAGTTGGCATTTTCTTCTCCATTCTCCTATTTCAACTATCTATCTTCTATTCTTTCGTTTCGGAGGTTTTGCAATGTTGTTCTTTTCACCCATCATTTCGTTTCATCTAAGATCATGTTCTTTCCTGTGCTTATCCACCTAATCGGAGTGTTGTGTCATCCCTTCTAGTTCTTTTCATCTTATTAAGTCTTGCATCCCTTCTCAACTGGAGTGCTGCCCAAAGTTGTTCTTCCTTGTTCCTCTTTGCTAACGGAGTGCTTTCAACTTCATTTATCTCCGTTGTATTCTTTTCTCGAAGGCTTAACCTTTTGAAGGTTCTTTGGTTTCACTCGTTTGTCAAAGGAGCAACTTAGTTTTACCTCTTCTCTTTCTCTTCCGTTGTCCCTCCGGTGTCATTCTAGATCTCGGGACAAGATCCTCTCGTAGTGGTGGAGTGTTGTAACGCCCCAAGACCGATGTGCCAGGTGTCCTCCACTTATTCGTTGTTGTTGCGTTGTCATTGCTTGCGTGTCATGCATTGCATATCATGTCATCATGTGCATTTCTTGTGCATACATGTTCGTCTCATGCATCCGAGCATTTTCCCAGTTGTCTGTTTTGCAATCCGGCGCTCCTATGTCACCCGGTGTCCCCTTTTACCTCTTTTCGTGTGCGGGTGTTAAACGTTCTTGGATTGGACCGAGACTTGTCATGCGGCCTAGGTTTACTACTGGTAGACCGTCTGTCAAGTTTCGTGCCATTTGGACTTCGTTTGATACTCCAACGGTTAACCGAGGGACCGATAAGGCCTCGTTTGTGTTGCAGCCCAACACCCCTCCAAAGTGGCCCAAAACTCACCTAAACCTCCTCCATCATCTCGGTCGTTCGATCACGATCGCGTGGCCGGAAACCGCACCTCATTTGGAGCTTCCTAGCTCCCTCTACCTCTATAAATAGACCCCTTCATTTTCGTTTTCGGATCTTTTCCCCGAAACCCTAAAACTCCTCCCTCAGCGCCGCCGGACATGTCCACTCCGCCGCCGGACGCGTCCACCGCCTCCAGCCACGTCGCTCCGGCCAATAGCAGGCCGCCACGTCATCACATCGCCGCCCTCACCCAATCGGCGCCTGCCACCTCAGCCTGCGCGCCGGCCCACTTCATCGCGGCCCGCCGAGCCCATCTGAGGCCCGCGCAGGCCCGGATCCCCGCCACCGTGCTCATTCCAGGTTCCGCTCGAGGGGAGTAGCCCCTCGATGCTGCACCTCATCGCCGGGGCCCGTTGTGTCGCCTCCGCTGATCTCTCAAGCGAGAGCCTTGCCGCTTGGCCTTCTTCCCTTCCTCCCCGTGCTCTCTCTCATGTCCTCTCTCTCTCTTCTTCGCGGGGCAACCCCGCCATGGAGCCTCGGGTTGCCTAGTACACCGTCCGCCGCCGCCGAGGGCCGGATCCACCAGTTCCTGGCCTGATCTGCCCGTTCCGCCGTCCCTGACCACCACCCTCGCCGGCCCTGTCGTGCGCCGCCGCCATGACCGCTCGGGAGCGAGCAGAGGAGCCGCTCACTCCCCTTGCCCGTTGACCTCACCCCCACATGGGCCAGCGCCTCCCAAGGCCCATCTCCAGCGCTTGTCGGCCCACCTTTCCTCTCCCTCCTTCCCGGGCCGAGCCCATGGTGAGCTTCGCCGCTATATCCCGCATGTGCACCGGTTTACTATTTGACGCTCGCTAAAATTCGTCTAAGTCCTGAAATTTTCAGATTCATATGCCTCTTTTCATCATGTCATAACTCATCATCCGTTGCTCTGATTCGTGCGTGTAGCATATCAAAGTGTTCGCCTCGACGAGTAAATCATTTCATCTCATTGCATCATTTTCATTTGAGCTCATTTTGATGCCCAAAATGCTGTTGGAAGAGGGCTATGTGAGTAATTTGTTAGATCTGTTTCAGCAAATGGCATTTTGTCATTTTTGCCATGATTAATTTGTGCATGCTATGACCTTGAGTTCTACATGTGTTTTGTTATATGCCATGCCATCTTTACAGAGGTGCTTGCCATGTATTTTTGTGATATTTGTGGTGACTAGCACAAGCTTGCAAAGTAGCGTAATCGGTATTGCTGATTTCAAGGACTTAGAATTTCACCAAGTCTTTGTTCTGTTTTTGTAGTTATGCCATATGTTCATGTTGTTTCCTAGTGATCCGCGCCTCTTTTGAGGATGATCAGTACGGATGTTTTGTTAACATTGTGGTGCTCTATCCATCCATGTCTTTGTTTGCATTTATGGAGCAACCTAGCTTGAGTCAATCGAGCTCTACTTTTGCTATTTAGTGAATCCTGGCAGATTGTTGACATCATTAGCGATTTTGCCGAGGATGTTGCTATTGATCCGTGAATTCTATGTTGTTCTTCCTGACATGTCTAGCTCCTATGCCACGTTTTCTTGATGGGTGTATGCTTAGTTGCTCATGCCATGCTTTGTAGTGAGTGCATCGAGCTTGTAAACATGCCTACTGGTTAACTGATTTGCATGCTCCAGTTTTTCACCAAGTCTGAATCTGTTTATGTTTTTGCCATGTTCACATGCTTGCAATTGTATTTTTCTGATCCCTTTTGGCTCAAGGTCACTAAGGGACTTTTGTTAAGTGCTTTGAGTAGCTTCATGCCATGCCTTTCTTTGCCATGATATGTTTCTGTAGCATGTAGTTTTCATGCTCTAAAGTGTGCTTCCTGATGATAAATTCCAGACTTGTGTTGATTTCACTAAGTCTGAAACCTGTTATCATTTGCACTTTTGCCATGCTTGTTTGAACGTGTTAATGGATGAATTAGCCGTAGCTCAGTGTTCATCTTTTGTCAAACATCATGAGTGGATCCCTGCCATGTATTTTGTTTCCATATTTGAGTGATGTAGCTTATTTATCTTGATGCATTTAGATGGGTACTTGTTGTTAATCGCAGTCCGGAGTCATTTGTTTTGCTTGCCTTTTCCAAACCGTACATCCGATTCCGGTTATCTTTATATCGATTTCAACCGAAATCATCTCACCTTTCCAGTGGCACTCTTGGATTTCCAAGTTGAGGCCAGGTTCAATCATTCCTTTGCAAATCATGCATATGCACCGCATACCGCATCCCGCATATCATACCATGTTCATGTGTTGGCTGTTTACTATATTGTGTTCTTCTTTCCGGTGTTGCTTATTCGGTTGGATCCGATAACGTCGCGTTTGTGAGCACCTGTTCATCTACATCCATTTGTCTTCTTCATGGACTCGTTCTTCTTCCTTGCGGGATTTCAGGCAAGATGACCATACCCTCGAAATCACTTCTATCTTTGCTTGCTAGTTGCTCGCTCTTTTGCTATGCCTATGCTGCGATACCTACCACTTGCTTATGATGCCTCCCATATTGTTAAGCCAAGCCTCTAACCCACCTTGTCCTAGCAAACCGTTGTTTGGCTATGTTACCGCTTTGCTCAGCCCCTCTTATAGCATTGCTAGTTGCAGGTGATTATTGGAGCTTGTTCCATGTTGGAACATGGATATTTTGTTGGGATACCACAATATCTCTTATTTAATTAATGCATCTATATACTTGGTAAAGGGTGGAAGGCTCAGCCTTATGCCTGGTGTTTTGTTCCACTCTTGCCGCCCTAGTTTCCGTCATATCGGTGTTATGTTCCCGGATTTTGCGTTCCTTATGCGGTTGAGTTATAATGGGAACCCCTTGACAGTTCGCCTTGAATAAAACTCCTCCAGCAATGCCCAACATTGGTTTTACCATTCTCCACCTAGCCTCTTTTTCCCTTGGGTTTCGTGGACTCAAGGGTCACCTTTATTTTAACCCCCCCCCCCCCCCGGGCCAGTGCTCCTCTGAGTGTTGGTCCGAACTGAGCTGCCTGTGGGGCCACCTAGGGGAAACTTGAGGGTTGGTTTTACTCGTAGCTAGTCTCATCTGAGTGTGCCCTGAGAACGAGATATGTGCAGCTCCTATCGGGATTTTCGGCACATTCGGGCGGTGTTGCTGGACTTGTTTTACCATTGTCGAGATGTCTTGTAACCGGGATTCCGAGTCTGATCGGGCCTTCCCGCTAGAAGGAATATCCTTCATTGACCGTGAGAGCTTGTGATGGGCTAAGTTGGGACTCCCCTGCAGGGATTTGAACTTTTGAAAGCCGTGCCCGCGGTTATGGGCAGATGGGAATTTGTTAATGTCTGGTTGTAGAAAATCTGAAGTTTATCTTAATTAAAATACATCAACCGCGTGTGTAACCGTGATGGTCTCTTCTCGGCGGGGTCCGGGAAGTGAACACGGTGTTGGAGTTATGCTTGATGTAGGTTGCTCTAGGATCACTTCTTGATCATAGTTTCTCGACCGTGCTTTTGCCTTCTCTTCTCGCTCTCTTTTGCGAATATGTTAGCCACCATATATGCTAGTCGCTTGCTGCAGCTCCACCTCATACCTTTACCTTCCTATAAGCTTAAATAGTCTTGATCGCGAGGGTGTGAGATTGTTGAGTCCCCGTGACTCACAGTTACTTCCAAAACCAGCTTCCAGGTGTCGTTGAACCATGCAGATGACACAACCAAGCTCAAGGAGGAGCTCGATGAAGATCTTGTCCTTTGTGTTGTCTCGTTCTAGATGATCAGTAGTGGAGCCCAGTTGGGGTCGATCGGGGATCTGTGTAGCTTTTGGGGTAGCCTTCTTTCATTTTGGTTCCGTAGTCGGACCTTGATTGTATCTAGTTGATGTAATGCTTTATTCATGTATTGTGTGAAGTGGCGATTGTAAGCCAACTATGTATCTCTTTCCCTTATGTATTACATGGGTTGTGTGAAGATTACCTCACTTGCGACATTGCTTTCAATGCAATTATGCCTCTAAGTCATGCTTTGACACGTGGGAGATATAGACGCATCGAGGGCGTTACACAACCCAAACACTTAGGACCCCTCTGTTAGTGAGTTCACCTGGAGCAGAGTATATGGCTAGTCGATGGTGCGACCAGATACCCTAACCATTGGCAACCATGTTTTTCCGTCCGACCTAATTATCTTGGAGCCACAAAGATTGGATGTGATATTAGGCATGGACTGGATGTCAAAGTATTGAGGAAGCATTGACTGTGCTAGTAAGTCGATTTATCTCACCACCCCGGAGGAAAAAAGGATTAAGTATGTATCTAGGCATGTGCCTAGGAGGAGCCAAGTGAATACCCTCACGGGAGTTGTTCAGGAAGAAGTGCCTGTAGTGAAGGATTACTTGGATGTTTTCCCAGAGGAGTTACCAGGCATGCCACCCGATCGAGATATCGAGTTTTTGATAGAGCTATTGCCAGGTACAGGGCCAATATCCAAGAGACCCTATTGGATGCCCGCGAATGATCTGGAGGAGATTAAGAAACAGATCAAGGAGTTATTGGAGAAAGGATACATTCGACGGAGTTCATCACCATGGGGAGCCCCAGTGCTTTTGGTTGAGAAGAAGGATAAGTCCCTAAGAATGGTTGTTGATTATCGGGCCTTGAATGAAGTGGCGATTAAGAACAAGTACCCACTGCCGATGATCAATGATCTGTTTGATCAGCTGGAAGGAGCTAAGGTGTTTTCGAAGATCGATCTGCGATCCGGATACCATCAGTTGAAGATTCGAGAGAAGGATATACCAAAGACAGCATTAACCACCTGGTACGGGCTATATGAATATACGGTCATATCGTTTGGACTGACTAACGCCCCTGCCTATTTCATGAGCATGATGAACAAGGTGTTCATGGAATATTTGGATAAGTTTGTTGTGGTGTTTATTGATGATATAATGGTATACTTGAAGAATGAAGAGGAGCACAAGGAGCATTTGCGTTTAGTTCTCGAGAAACTCAGGGAACACTAGTTGTACGCCAAGTTCAGCAAATGCGAGTTTTGGTTGAAGGAAGTCGGATTCCTTGGACATGTTATATCAAGAGAAGGTATAGCAATAGACCCCACCAAGGTCCAGTCAGTCACTGAATAGTTGGCACCCACTTCAGTTAGCGAGATCCGCAGTTTTCTTGGACTCGCAGGATACTATCGGAGATTCATTGAGAATTTTTCCAAGATTGCGAAGCCAAAGACGGAATTATTAAAGAAGGATACCAAGTTTAATTGGACGGAAGATTGCAAGGCAAGTTTCCAGGAGTTGAAGAAACGTTTGACTACAGCCCCAGTGCTGACACTGCCAGATATACGTAAGGATTTCCAAGTGTATTGCGATGCCTCTTGCTTAGGACTTGGAAGTGTTCTTATGCAGGACGGAAGAGTTGTTTCGTATGTCTCACGACAACTAAAACCGCACGAATTGAATTATGACACGCATGATTTGGAGTTAGCAGTCGTAGTGCATGCGTTGAAGACCTGGAGGCATTACCTTATTGGAAACCATTGTGATGTGTACACGGATCATAAGAGTTTGAAGTATATCTTCACACAGAAGGAACTGAACCTTAGGAAGAGGATATGGTTGGACCTTATAAAGGATTATGACATGAAGCTGCACTATCATCCAGGAAGGGCCAATGTCGTAGCAGACACTTTGAGCCGGAAGAGTTACGCTAATATCCTAGAAAGTATGGGATTACCAAAGGAGTTAGCAGAGGATATCAGGGAACTTCGATTGGAGATTGTTCCTAGAGGTTTTGTTGCAACAATGGAGGTTCAGTCTACATTGTTAGGAAAGATTCGAGAAGCTCAGAAGAATGACAAAGAGATTGCCGAGATAAAAGAGAGAATGAGCAAAGGAAAGGCCAAAGGTTTTTGTGAGGATGAGCACGACACCTTGTGGTTTGAGGACCGAGTTTATGTGCCCAATAACTCAGAGATCAGGAAGTTAATACTTCAGGAGGCTCATGACTCACCATACTCGATACACCCCGGAAACACCAAGATGAATTTGGATTTAAAGGAACGTTTCTGGTGGACTGGTATGAAGAAGGATATTGCCGAGTATGTAGTCGTATGTGATGTATGTCAGAGGGTGAAGGCAGAGCATCAAAAGCCAGCAGGATTGTTATAGCCTATGTTGATACCCGAATGGAAGTGGGATAAACTTGGCATGAATTTTATCACTGGATTGCCCAGGACCAAATCAGGATATGATTCTATTTGGGTAGTGATCGCTTGACCAAAGTGGCACACTTTATCCCAGTGAAAACAACTTATACCAGTGCGAAGTTGGCCAAGATATATATGACCAGGATCGTATGTCTGCATGGAGTTCCGAGGTCCATCGTATCAGATAGAGGAACACAGTTTACCTCACAGTTTTGGCATCAGCTGCACCATACTTTGGGAATGAGATTGGAGTTCAGTACAGCATTTCACCCGCAGATGGATGGACAGACCGAGGGAGTCAACCAGATTCTGGAGGACATGTTGAGAGCCCATGCGCTAGATTATGGATCTAGTTGGGATGACAATTTTCCTTACGCAGAGTTCTCATACAACAATAGTTATCAAGCCAGTTTGAAGATGGCACCGTTCGAAGCCTTGTCTGGACGAAGGTGCAGAACACCGCTGATGTGGGATGAAGTAGGAGACCGACAGTTGTTTGGACCAGACTTGATCAAAGAGTCTAAAGAGAAAGTTAAACTGATTCGAGATAGACTGAAGATAGCTCAGTCCAGGCAGAAGAGTTATGCAGACTCGAAACGCAAGGAGGTAACCTATGAAATTGGAGATAGAGCATATCTGCGAGTATCACCCTTGCGAGGAGTGAAACGTTTTGGAGTTAAGGGAAAATTAGCCCCGAGATTTGTAGGACCGTATCGTGTTTTGGAACGTATGGGAGAAGTTGCCTACAAGTTGGAGTTACCTGAAGGACTGTCAGGAGTTCACGATGTATTTCACGTTTCACAGTTGAAAAGAAGTGTCATGCTGAGATGGCCGACATACCGTTAAGAGATACAGTACCCTTGGAGGCGATTCAGTTGGATAGTGATTTGACCTATGAGGAGAAGCCAGTCAGGATTCTTGAGTTTGCCAGTCGAGTCACCCGCAGCAAGGTTATCAAGTTTTGCAAAGTTCAGTGGAGCCACCATACCGAGGATGAATCCACCTGGGAACGAGAGGATGATCTTCGCAAAGACCACCCACACCTATTTTCTAGCCAACCCAAATCTCGAAGGCGAGATTCATCTTAAGGGGGGTAGGTTTGTAACATCCCAAATTTTCAGTTTGGAATGTTATACATAGAAGATTCCTGCATATCATATTTTATTGCCTTTTCGTTTCACGAATCCTCGAAATCCTAAGAAACTCAAGGACCCTCGGAGAGAGTTGGGGATTTCCCAGTTTTCATATTTGATTTTCATCAAATATTGAAACTAGGATTTTGGTTTTAATTATTTTTCTCTCCGAAAATATTTCATATTAAAATATCTGAGAGGAGAAAAAATGACTTCTCCAAAATAACTGAAATATTGGAGGAAAAATATTAAAATCAAATATTTGATTTATTTGGATTTTATTTGCATTAGAAAAATTGCACGTTTTTCAAAGTTGCATTTTAGGGCCAAGAAAATGTTTATCTCGTTCTAAATATTTTATTTAGGCGGTGAAAATTTATTTTGGCATTTTTAGAGTTTTATTTTATTTTCTAGGATTTTTTTCTGTTCGGCGGAATTATTAAAAAAACTTCCAGTGCCCAACTGGGCTAAGGCCCAGCCGACCCGGCCCATCTCTCCCGCGCCACCGTCTCCCACCTAGAGACCGCGCGCCGCCGCCGCCGCCGACTCGGACCGGAGTCCGAGCCGGACTCCACCTTCCCGCCTCCTTGCCCCCTCCTCCAAGCCACCCCTCCCCCCTTTAAATACCCGAGCCCCCCCCCCCCGCCACCACCACCAACCCCGCCGCAACCCGCCACCCGAGCCGCGCCGCCGCCTCCCGCACCGCGCCGCCGTCGCGCCGCCGCCCCGCAAGCCCGCCGCCCGAGCCCCGCCTCGCCGGAGCCTCGCCGGAGAGGAACCCCGCCGTTCACCGCCACCGGTTTTTTTAAGAAAACTGATTCGGTTTTTTCAAGAAAAACCCTAGTTCGTTTTTTTAGATCGGTTCACCGGTTTTTCCCGGTTCTTCTATTTAGCGGACATTCGTCCGTACGTTCGTTTTAACGAACGGTTTTCGCTCGATAGTTACAGACAGTGAACGCTCGTGCGTTAGCCTGTTCGTTAGTTTTCTTTTTTCTCAGATTTTTCCGTGATTATTTTCAATCGTGATTTCTGATAAGATTTTCGTTTTAGTTTATCTTTTCGCTCGTTTGTCGGAATCAGGCGACTCAAGCGCCTAGATCTTCGTCTCGAGACCCTCTTTCTGTTTAATCAACTTAAACAACATTTTGGTACTATAAAATTTGACTTTAGTTCAGATTAGTAAACGGATCTTGTTTCTTTCGCCGTTTGAGTTTCGTTGCTCTGTTTGATTTGATTCTTTTTGCAAACCGGAGTTCTTAAGTTGAACTTTCTAGTCATTTCTTCTTATTTGAGTTTTGCCCATGCATATTCGCTTGATTGCTTATGTATGCTATTGTTTCTTTGCGATAGAACACCCGGAGTGCGAAGCGTGCTACTACGAATCCCTAGGTTTTGCGGATCATCAGCAGGGCAAGTAACACATTGATCATACTCTTTCCATAGCCAGTTTTTATGCGTTAGTCCAATCCTCAAACATTGCATGATTAGGATGTCATTAACATGTGGGTTGGGAAGTAGTTGATGAGGTAGAACCTATTGCCCTGTTATATTCAAACCCTTGGGAGTTACTTCCACGTGTTGCTTATATTGCTATGCTATGCTCGTAGACGTGGTTTGGGTGAGTGAAATCCATGACAGATGTGAGATAGTTAATTAAGGGTTCAACTTAAGGTGGCAACTTAAATACACATCTGGGTGGATTGAGGCACCTGGAGAAACCAGTGTTGCCTGTATTTTCGGGAGATCCCGGGGTTTCGTGTGATTTTCCTATGGACCGCCACCCAGGCTCAAAAGGGAACTAAGATGATTCATGCTAGAAACTTCCGTGTGCAGCCACAAGCTATTATGGGCTCTAGCATAGCTGAGTAAGTTACGTGAAGCTCTTGAAGAGGTGGATCAGCAGATAGTGGGTTGTAGGATTGGTATGGTCTGCCCGGAGTAGAGAGTTAATGTTTCTGAAAGACTGTGTCTCGGTCATCCGTTTCTCAAACACCATGTACTACGAGAAATCCAACGGAGGAGATCGGGTCTTGTGGGGAAAAGTGCGCAAACCTCTGCAGAGTGTATAAACTAATCATGGTTAGCCGTGTCCCCGATTATGGATAATCTTGAGTATCTAGTACTTGGAGTATCTTAAGTATCTCATCACTCTTAAATTAATATTGTTGGGTAGATAACTACTTTAATTTGGATTGAGTTGGAGGAACCTTCTCAATGATGTTTCAACTACCATGATAATTAAATTAAAATATATTCCTTTGTTGTAGGGAAAAATTGGCTTTTCGCAAAAACTATAACCATAGAGCTTTCCATCAGCCAAATATGCATGTAGTGATACCATTATTCTCTTCTTGCTCTACTCTGTTATATTGCCAGCATATTCCATGTGCTGACCCGTTTTCGGGCTGCAACGTATTATGTTGCAGACTTTTCAGACGAGGAGTAAGGTTCTTTAGGTCGTTGCCGTGCAGCTCAGCTATGCCGTTGGAGTTGATGGACTCACTTTATCTTCCAAGCCTTCCGCTGTTATCGTATTAGATGGCCTTAAGCCATATTTATTGTAATAATTTCTCTTTTGAGACATTCCATGTAATATGTGTGTGATTGCTACTCTGTTATAAATCCTCGAGTATTGTGTGTGTCAGCATTACCGATCCAGGGATGACACGGAAGCATAGGGACTTGACCGTTTGAGGTCAGGTCGCTACACTCTGTTAGCTAGTTTAATAGTAACATCTATTTCTTCTAACTCTGTAGGTGCTATGTATTTCATAATTTCTTGATATAAGGTGTAAGGAATATCACTCACACTAGCACGCATGTCACATAAACCATGATAACAGTGATCTAATGTTTTAACCAAGATGACAGGCATGCCAACAACGGGTCTATGTTTATCTTTCTTATCAGGTTTGGCAATTCTAGCAGCTTCTTCACAGAAGTAAATAACATGGGCATCCATATCTTCTTCCAAGAGATCTTTAACCATCACAATACTAGGTTCTGTTTTAATTTGTTTATCAGCTTTAGGTGTTCTAATGTAGCTTTTTGTTAACCACAGTTAAAACTTTAGCATGTTCCTTTATCCTAACAGGGAAAGGTGGTTTCTCAATATAAGCAGAAGGAACAACTGGATCGACATTATAAAGTATAGTTTCTTCTTTAACTGGTACTGGTTCTTTAATTTCTTCTTTAATAGGTGGGTGATATTTAAACCACTTCTCCTTAGGGAGTTCAACATGAGTAGCAAAAGATTCACAAAAGGAGGCTACTATCTCGAAGTCAAGTCCATATTTAGTGCTGAACTTTGAAAAGCATCGGTATCCATGATCACCCACAAGTATAGGGGATCGCAACAGTTTTCGAGGGTAGAGTATTCAACCCAAATTTATAGATTCGACACAATGGGAGCCAAAGAATATTTGAAGGTATTAGCAGCTGAGTTGTCAATTCAACCACACCTGGAGATTAATTATCTAGAGCAAAGTGATCAGTAGCACAATAGTATGATAGTTTTGATAATAGTAGTAGTAGCAATAGTAACGGTAACAGTGATAGCAATAGTTTTGTAGCAAGTATGACCGTGATGATAGCAGTAGTAACTTAGCAGAAACAATATAGGATAAATTCGTAGGCATTGGATCGGTGACTTGTTGGATGATATTCGTCATGAGACAGTTATAACCTAGGGCGATACGGCGCTATCTCCAGTTCATCGATATAATGTAGGCATGTACTCTGTAAATAGTCATACGTGCTTTGTTAAAAGAACTTGCATGACATCTTTTGTCCTACCCTCCCGTGGCAGCGGGGTCCATATTGGAAACTAAGAGATATCAAGGCCTCCTTTTGATAGAGAACTAGAACAAAGCATTAACATATGGTGAATACACGAACTCCTCAAAATACGGTAATCACCGGAAGAAGTCCCGGTTATTGTCACTCCGGGGTTACCGGATCATAACGCGAACTCCTCAAAACTCGAAATAGCGCATAACCTGGGGTTTAAGCTTATGTCACTCTCGCAACCCACCATGTAATTGCTACTCCACAATGCATTCCCTTAGGCCAAAATATGGTGAAGTGCCATGTAGTCGACGTTCACATGACACCACTAAGGGAATAACAACATACATACTATCAAAATATCAAACACATATCAAGTTCACATGATTACTTGCAACAAGATTTCTCCCGTGACCTCAAGAACAAAAGTAACTACTCACAAATGATAAACATGTTCATGATCAGAGGAGTATTAAATAGCATAATGGATCTGAACATATAATGTTCCACTAAATAAACCATATAGTAATCAACTACAAGATGTAATCAACACTACTAGTCACCCGCAAGAACCAATCTATAGTTTCGGTAACAAGATTGAACACAAGAGATGCACTAGGGTTTGAGAGGGGATGATGCTGTTGAATATGTTGATGGAGATTGCCCTCCCCAAGATGGGAGAGTTGTTGGTGATTATGATGACGATGATTTCCCCCTCCGGGAGGGAAGTTCCCCTAGCGGAATCGCTCCGCCGGAGGGCAAAAGTGCTCCTGCCCAAGTTCTGCCTCGAGGCGGTGGTGCTTCATCCCAAAAGTCTCCTCTTTATTTTTTCTAGGTTAAAATGACTTATATACCAGAAAATGTGCACCGAAGGTGGGCCGAGGAGGCCACAACCCACCAGGGCGCGACTGGGGGCCTGGCACGCCCACGTGCGTTGTGCCCACCTGGTTGCCCCCCTCTGGTGTTTATTGGCTCCAGTATTTCTTAAATAATCCATAAAATATCTCCGTGAAGTTTCAGCTCATTTGGAGTTGTGCAGAATAGGTGGCCTGACGTAGCTTTTCCAGGTCCAGATTTCCAGCTGCCGGAATTCTCCCTCTTGGTGTGTTCCTTGCAAATTATGAGAAAAAAGGCATTAGAAGTACTCCAAAAAGCATTATTATGGATAAAAACATTATAAACAACAGTAAGAAAACATGATGCAAAATGGACGTATCAACTCCCCCAAGCTTAGACCTCACTTGTCCTCAAGCGAATACCGAAATCGAAAAACATGTCCACATGCTTTGAGAGAGCGGTGTCGATAGAAACAAAATACGGACATAGAAACATCATGTTGATTATTATAACAGCAACAACATTAAACATAGGACTTTTATCATAGAACTTTTATCATATACTTCTCATGAATAAGTAATAGTTCATCACACAATCGAAGTATAAAGCAAAAACTCTATTAGAAAGCAACAAACTATGTTCTCAGTCAATTTTGCAACTACAATTCATACTTCTTTTTAGGAAGCGTCACGTGTCGGAGCCTTTAAGCAAGTCCACATACTCAACCATCAAATAGTCTTCTATGATTGCTAACACTCACCTCGTACCCATGAGCAAAACATTTCAACCGGACACATAGAAAGATAGGGGCTTATAGTTTCGCCTCCCAACATACTCACCTCAAGGGTGATGTCAACAATAATAACTCATGACATCAATATTCAACTGGACATATGTTCCTAGATATTTCCTCATGACATGATGCTTGCCAAAGGAGAAAAATAAAAGGAATAGAAGGAAAACTTTGACTCTTTGCATAAAAGTAAGTGCATAAAAATAAAGGATAGGCCCTTCATGGAGGGAGGCAGAGGTTACCATGCGCTTATTTGTTTGTATGCTCAATCCCTTAGTGCAAGAGAACTTCACGTTGTATTGCCCCTTAAGATGACAACCTTTATTATGCAGTCTGTCACTTGTACTATTTGTCATCCAAGTTCGTACAACGCTCAATTTTCTCGTACAATAGATGATCTCACACTTTTAGAAGCAATTTTTATTGCCTTTTTGCACCAATGACAACTTACTTGAGGGATCTTGCTCAATCCCTAGGTAGGTATGGTGGACACTTGAAAAAGATTTGGGTTTAAGGGTTTTTGGATGCACAAGTAGTATCTCTACTTAGTGCAGAATTTTTGGCTAGCAAAGATAGGGGGCAAGCACCACATGTCAAATGATCTATGACAATATGACTTCTATGTGAATATAAACAAACATGAACCATTAAGTTGTCTTCCTTGTCCAACATCAACAATTTTGGCATATAATATTTTGATGAGGGCTCACAATCACAAAAGAGTTTTAGGATAGTATATCTATATGTGAATCTTCTCTTCCCTTATTAATTCTTTCATGAGTTGCATCATTGACTAATGCTATGTTTGTTAATCTCTAATAAAATTTTCTACTTATACTTTTTCTTATGTGGTGCCATCACCTACCCACTACTAGAAAAAGGGCTATAGATGGGATTGACACTAATGGCGCACCAGACAAGCGGTGCGCCATTAGTATATACTAATGGCGCACCACCTTCTGATACGCCATTAGAGTTGAAACTACTAATGGCGCACCTGGCCCAGGGTGCGCCATTAGTATCAAAAAAAATTTAACTAGTGCGCCTGTCCAAACATACTAATGGCGCATCTAGACACAGTGCGCCATTACTAGTTGTAACTAGTAATGGCGCACCTGCCGGAAAGTGCGCCACTAATGTTGTTTTTTTATTATATTTTTTATTCCCTTTTTTGCAAAACTACTAATGGCGCACTGTTCCACCGTGCGCCATTACTAGTTTAAACTAGTAATGGCGCACTGTGGGACAGTGCGCCATTAGTATGTTTTTTTTGCAAAACTACTAATGGCGCACCACCAGAAGGTGCGCCATTAGTAACCTGGATTACTAATGGCGCATTTAGAGTTGGTGCGCCATTAGTAAGTGGGCAGCAACAAGATATTTTGGACAGCCTCTCCTACCCACACTCACTTTCTCCCCACTTCATTCTCTCCACCTCCTCCTTGTCTCGGGTGCCTCCTCTTTTTCACCTCATTTCCACCATAGATTCATTCAATTTAAGTGGTTAAATTACCTTGTTTTGATAGGTAAGTAAGGGGGGAAGCTATATTTATGTTGTTCTCCCTACAACAATGTGCACATGCACTTTTTATGGCCTAGCTAGATCTATGTATGTTCGTGGTGTTGCATATGTTTGTGGTGTTGCATATGTGTTTGTGTTTGGAGGTGTACCGGTATTTGAAATGCGATAGTTGCCAATATTTTGCCGGAATGTTGATTCATTTCCGTTTCGGCGAGAATTTTGGCATTAAGCATTCTTTTTGGTCCTATTTTTAGGGAAAGTCATGCCAAATTTTTTCTTGGTTCTAAAATATCGTTTTGCTCTACCCCGCAGGCGACCATGGTCCGCATGATGACCGAAGGCATCGTGAATAGGTTTTTGAGGTCCGCGAAGGCCGAGATGCTTCAAAAGAACGAGACGGAGATAAGATGTCCGTGTCGAAGATGCAAGCTGAAGAGCCTTATTGCGGACCCGGAATCCGGGCAGGTGCGGGACCACCTGCTCTTGCGTGGTTTCATGGATGGCTATCGGTGGCAAGGTGATGAAGATGACTACGAAGTCGTCCATGGGGGCCGGGCAAGAAATGAGGAAGGGCAGCAAGACAACCACCGCGGCTCGGGCGGGCGAGAAGACGAAGAATCCCCAGGAGATGATCACGACGGTGATGCTGTACACAGTCATCATGTAGAAGATGCAGGACATGATGATGAGGAAGATGCCGGAGCAGACGACGGGCATGATCATGAAGATGATGATGCCGGCGGAGCAGACGACGCTGGACCATCGATGGGCTGGGTGCAGGACCCTCATATTCAAGAGCTGCTTCTCAAGCAGACGGATAACGCAAGAGCTGCCGCCCGAGAGAAAGCCAAGATGGATCAACTTGAGTTAGACGCGGTTACTCCATTGTATGAAGGATGCAGGCCCGAGGATACCCGCCTGAAAGTAACGCTCATGGCTCTGGAGATGAAGGTAAAACACAAAATGACCGACGCATGCTTCGACGAGAACATGTCATTCTGGCACGAACGTCTTCCCAAGGGGAACAAGTGCCCGACCAGTTTGGAGGAGGCGAAGAAAATCGTGTGTCCTCTGGATTTACCGCACGTGAAATACCATGTGTGCATGAACAATTGCATCATTTATCGGGACGAGCACGCGGAGTCTACCATATGTCCGGTGTGCGGCGTCACTCGATACAAGAAGAGGAAGAAAGCTCCTCGAAAAGTGGTGTGGTACTTTCCGATCACTCCTCGTCTGCAGCGGTATTTCGCGGACCCTAAGGTAGCAAAGCTCCTGCGTTGGCACGCGGATAGGGAGGAGAAGAAGCGAGAAGATGACGCAAATGATCCGGAGATAGATAAAAAAGACAAGATGCTGAGTCACCCTAAGGATGCGAGCCAGTGGCAAGCGTTGAACTTCGAAGACCCAGAATTTGGGAACGATCCAAGGAACATCGTGCTGGGCGCGAGCACCGATGGAGTCAATCCGTTTGGCAGCCAGAGAAGCACACATAGCACCTGGCCTGTGTTTGTGTGGATGTACAACCTTCCCCCCTGGTTGTGCATGAAGAGGAAGTACATTCACATGAGTATGCTAATTGAAGGACCGAAACAACCAGGGAACGACATCAATCTGTATCTGGGGCTGCTGAAAGAGGAGCTTGACACGCTGTGGAAAACGCCAGCCAATACGTGGGACGCCGCAGAGAAAGAATATTTCCCTATGAGAGCCGCGCTGCTCACGACGGTGCACGACTATCTCGGTTACGGATATGTCGCGGGGCAGGTGGTCCACGGATTTTCTGGATGCGTCAGGTGCATGGATGACACAACGTATCGCCAGCTAGATAGAGATCCCGGGTCTTCGAAAACCGTGTTCATGGGACATCGAAGGTGGCTTCGCGACGATGACCCGTGGAGAAAACGCAAGGATCTGTTCGATGGTGAAACCGAACCCCGAGGACGCCCGCGTACGAGGAGCGGCGAGGAAATAGACGAGCTGTTGAAAAATTGGAAAGACTGCCCACTGCCGGGAAAGAAGCAAAAGGCGCCAGAGCCGGGAAAGAAGCGAAAGGCGCCAGAGCCGCTGCTGAAGGTATGGAAAACGAGGTCTGTTTTCTGGGACTTGCCGTACTGGAAGATCCACCGTGTGCCTCACAGCCTTGATGTCATGCATATCACGAAGAACGTGTGCGAGAGTCTGCTTGGTACCCTGCTCAACATGCCAGAGAGGACCAAAGATGGGCCGAAAGCAAGGGCAGACTTGAAATCAATGGGCATCAGGCAGGAGCTTCACGCTATATATGATGATCATGATGATGATGATGATGATGATGAGGCGAAGCAGGACACGGAAAGTCGTCGCAAAGGCAAAAAGGCCAAGAAGACCGGAAATGACTACCCTCCCGCGTGCTTCACTCTAAGTCAGGAGGAGATCGAGCAGTTTTTCACCTGCCTCGTAGGAGTAAAACTTCCTTACGGTTACGCGGGGAAGATAAGCAGATACCTAGACCCAGCGAAGCTGAAGTTCAGCGGGATGAAGTCTCACGACTGTCACGTGCTGATGACGCAGATACTTCCAGTTGCAATCCGTGGGATCATGGACGCGCACGTCCGTGAAACCCTATTTGGCCTATGCAACTTTTTCGACGTCATCTCTCGGAAGTCTGTTGGCGTGAGGCAACTCAGAAGGCTACAGGAAGAGATCGTGGTGATACTATGCGAGCTTGAGATGTACTTCCCGCCCGCATTCTTCGACGTTATGGTGCATCTGCTGGTCCATATCGTGGACGATATCATCCAACTCGGGCCGACGTTCCTGCACAGCATGATGCCGTTCGAAAGGATGAATGGTGTCATCAAAGGATACGTTCGCAACATGTCACGTCCAGAGGGAAGCATAGCCAGGGGCTTTCTGACCGAAGAGTGCATCTCCTACTGCACGAATTATCTAGGCATCGAGAACCCCGTTGGTCTGCCCGTCAACAGGCACCTCGGCAGGCTCGCTGGATGGGGTCACCGTGAGGGTCGTCGCGAAATGCATGTCGACTTCGAGGGTCGACTCGCCGACTTTGAAAGAGCAAACCTAGTCGCGCTACAACACATAGACGTGGTCGATCCTTGGGTGGTACAGCACAAAACCTTTATTAAGAAGACGTACAATGACCGAGGCCAACAGAGGACGGACGGAGATATACTCAAAGAGCACAACTCATGTTTCACGCGTTGGTTCAAGCAGAAGCTTCTGTCGTACCCTTTACATGAGGATTCTTCCGCGGAAGAACAACTCATATTCGCCTTGTCACAGGGCGCCGAGCACAACCTGATGACCTATGAGGCGTACGATATCAACGGCTACACATTCTACACCGAGGCCAAGGACATGAAGAGCGATGGTTATCAGAACTCCGGGGTAACGATGGAATCCTACACCGGTAACGACAAGGACAGATACTACGGAAGGATCGAGGAGATCTGGGAGCTGAGCTACGCTGGAGAGAAGGTCCCGATGTTCCGTGTCAGATGGGCCAAGAGCGTCCTAAAAGAAGACCGGTATTTCACCACCATGGTTATACCCGAAGCCAAATCCAAGACCGCGGGCGCAAACGTCACCGCGAAAAATGAGCCATGGGTACTGGCTTCCCAAGTGGACCAATGCTTCTTCATTACCGACCCGTCAAAGCCCAGTCGTGTTGTCGTGAGGAGAGGCAAAAGGAAGATCATCGGAATGGATGGAGTAGCCAATGAGCAAGACTTCGACAAGTACGGCGACCCGAGGATCGAACATGACGACGATGATGAAGTAGCAGCATACACCACAAGAAGAAGCAGGACCACCCTACCTAAAGGACGTCCGTTCCACAGAAGAACTCCATTTGCGAAAAAGAAGGGCAAGAAGATTGTGAACAGATAGCTAGCTAAGATCGATTGTATTTAAATCGTAGCCTTCATTTCTCGATTGTATTTCATGGGCACTTTTTGAACTATCATGAATATTTTTAAATTTCATGGACACTCGATCTCGATCCCCCTCCATCTCGATCGCTATCCCACCTCGCCAGATCCGGTCCCCCTCGCCGCCGAGCACCCCCCGGTCCACCGGCCGCCGCCGCCGACCCCCCGCACCCTCGATTCCCCTACTCAACCGCCGCCGCCGACCCCCCGCACCCCTCCCCTACTCAACCGCCGCCGCCGACCCCCGCACCCCGCGCACCCTCCCCCGCTCCACCGGCATTACTGTTTGATGATATTTTTAAAAAAATTATTACTGTCTTATAAAAAAATATTACTGTTATGATTTAAACAAGTTTGAACATATTTAAACACAAATAAGTATCAAACAACATTTTAAATGCATAAAAAAATTGTGGAGCCTGGGAATCGAACCCAGGACCTCCTGGTGTGAGAACTGGCTGCTGACCAGTCGAGCTAGTAGAGGGGACTTGGTGTGGATCAGGTCAGGTGGAAGATAACCTGTTGGCTCGAGCAGAAATAAAAAAAATACTAATGGCGCACCAGGGTGAGGTGCGCCATTAGTATGGATGTACTTATGGTGCACAGAGGGGTGGTGCGCCATTAGTATTGTGCCGCCCCATCCATATTTCCTCCCCGGCCCAAACCTATGCCCTCTCTCTCCCTCGCCCTCGCCCTTGATCCCCTTCCCCTCTCCTCTCCCGACGCCGCTGCCCCGCCGCCTCGACGCCGCCCCAACGCCGCGACGCCGCCCCGTCGTCCCCGTCTCCTCCCAAACGCGATCTGGATTGGGGCGCCTTGCCCCCTGTGCCCGTCGTCGGTGCCCCGTCGTCCCTGTCGCCCATCTCCAACCACCGCCGCCTGAGCCCCGACGTCGGTGCGCTCTCCCCGTCGCCCCACCTCGTTGGACGCCATCGCCCCGCCGCCCTCGTCGCCGGCGGCCCGGACGCCGCCCGTCCACACCACCGGTCACTGGAGCACCACCACCACCGGACCTCGTCGCCTCCTCCCCTGCGTCGTCATCGTCCCCGACATCCTCCCTGCGCCCCACTGCCCTATCCCTTACAGCCCCCGTGAGCTCCCCCTCCTCCTCTCCCCTCTCCCCCTCGCGCGCACGCTACATGAATACAGAAAATTTCGTTGACAGTTACTTACCATGGGTGCAGTCATCATTTCGTTTTCTGATTAACCGATGTTGCTAGCGATGTACTGGGTTCTGCATTGTGGGGGAGAAAGCTTTCAAATTGGCTTGTATGTACATGATGAATTTCAAGGGACATGTAGCCTAGTTACAAATTGGTGCTTACAATACATGCTTGTATGTTCATCGACTGCTCAGGAATCAGTTGCAGTTACCTTGTGTGATGTTATTTGGGTCCTGCATTGCAGTACAAGGCTCCAAATTTGGCTTGTAGGTACATGGAGATTTTCAAGGGACATGTATTAGCTTATGTTGTTGTTTAAGCTGTGTGTGTGCTTATTTATTCAGAATCAGTTGCAGTAGCCATCTGTATGTATACCCATCATTTTCTGTTTTTCTGGTAAACTAGTATTGGTACAAATGCATATGTTTCCCTGTGGAATACGTGTTAGCCTGCATCAGGGAAAGTATCTGTAAAATCGACTGACTTGTGCACTTATGATTTGAATGTCCATGCACAAAATTGCAAGTTAGGGCATAAAACTGGGTCTATGCTTAACTGGAGTAAAACTCACATCTGGGGGACATGCTGCATTGTTGTTTATGTTGATTACATGCTTTTTGACCCCATTGACTATTTGAGGGCAGAAAATTGAGTACTTTAATTTGAGTAGATGACAGGTTAATTTCAGATATGACACTGGTATTCATGTTTGAGCAGTGAACATTACAGGTTAATTTCAGATATGACACTGTTTGGACATTAATTTGAGTGGATGAACATTTTGTGGTTCTGCTAGGACTTGCTCCAGATTATTTAACCCTAGGATTTCTTTTCTTTTAGTTCTTTTCTTACAAAAAATTTACTGAAAATTCAGAAACTTGGAGTAACCTGTGGACTGTACTTTTGTGGTCTCCTACTCCTGAATTTTCATGTCACTTGTGCTATTGCCAAGCATGACATGGCCATTTTTTATTCTGTTTTTGATGGAGCTTGGTGTGTGTTGTTTCGTACTACTAAGCAACCTATTTTGAAGTGAGTAATCAGCATGAGCAAAAATAGACGTTAGATCTTAGCGCTAATGAGAGATGAAAATGTCACATATCTATGGTCTACTGCTTGCATACAGAGAACAACCTATGAAGCTGTATTTCTGAAATGTGGTGATGATCTTATCTGCAAGAATGAAAATGATGAGCTATGTTTCTAAAATGTGGTGATGATCTTATCTTAGCTGTATTTCTGAACTGGTAGCTAAGTGTATTACTTGTGATGATGCTGCTGCTGCTGCTGTACTACTTGTGATGATGTTGCTGCTGTACTACTTGTGATGCTGCTGCTAGTTGTGATTTTGTCAAGTGATGCTGCTGCTACTTGTGATCTTCTAAAATGACCCCTTTCTCCTGAAACGTTGATTAATTTCCGTTTCGGTTGAGAAATGGGGCACTCCTAGGTCAAGAAAATTAGCAAAGGTCATGCCCAATTTTCTTGACCTAGAAGGTGCCCGATTCTCAACCGAAATAAAAATTAATTTGCTTTAGTGGTTGGATTAGTTTAGTATTTTTTTCACACACTCAGACACCCTTGCTTGCCATGTGTGTGAGAGAGATAGTGAGAGGAGACAAGAAGAAGGGGGTTAGGAAGATGTTGCCTGCTCATCAAAGCTAACCATCTCCCCCTTTTCACCCCTTTTCCTTTGTCTTTTGTGGGTTGCAAGGAAGCTACTGTCTTAGCTAGCTTAGCTTGTGCACAAATCCCAGTGTTACAATCTAGAAAATTAGCCTGCAAAGATGAGGTCCCATGCTGGCTGTACCACTGCATCATGCAACAGTGCCTTCAAGATCCAAGGCAATATCACAAACATCATAGGCAATTTGACCAAACTCACAACCTTGTATCTTTGCAGCAACCAACTTTCTAGACACACCCCTCAAGAACTAGGTTACCCTGAGAACGTGGACTTGGACCTTAGCAACAACACACTAACAGGTTCTATCCCAAAACCTCTTAAATGCTGATGTCGACAAACCCTAAATGATGGACTTGATCTTGTTCCTTGACAATAACCAACTTTTTGACCAAACTTTGTTCCTATTTAGAGAGAAACATGGCCAACAACGATGAGGCCGGGGTTCGGGCGGCAAGGCATTCTGGGAGCTGTCCCAGGAGATGGAGGAAACAACCTCACTTGTATGAGGACGCCGCCTTCCCCACCGATCCTGAGACCACTGATGGTACCGCCGAGGATGACCCCACTGATGCCACCACTGATTGTGCCGCCGAGGATGCCACCACTGATGATGGCGGCGCACGCACAGATGGCAGCAAACGAAGAGGCAACGGAAGGACCGGCGCCCGACCGTGCTCCGCACCCTCAAGGAGGAAGTTACTGAAGTGGACTCCGACGGGAATCCAACGGCGCCCGAACGAATAGTCAAGGGGTACTCGCTTCAGCTCGGGTGCATTCTCCGGAGCACCGTCTCGATCAACACCGAGAACCTGAGGCATCCTGACCGAGGGAATTTGCGCAACCTCCTCTTCACGAAGCTGCACGAACGATACAAGTTCCCCGCTGAATTTGAAAACACAAGCCTCAAAGGGAATAAAGTGAACAATGCTGCCCTCACGAAGATGAGCAAGGCCCTGTCTACTTGGAAAAGCAATGTGAAGAGAATGATCGAGAAAGGTGAGAGTTATGAGAAGATCAAGGAGAAAAATCCTTCGATCACCGAAGATGACTACAACGACTTCAAGATCAATTGCTCGAGCACCGCAAACTCCGAATCAAGTAAGTGGGGGAAAGAAATGCGGGAGCTGAACTTAGGGGAACACACACTCGGTCCCGGCGGTTACAGAGTGGCGGAGCCTATATGGGACAAGGAGGAGGCGGACCGTGCCGAGCAAGGCCTACCGCCCCTCTTCGATAAATACGGTGACAAGCAGACCAGGAACTTTGTCAGGGCCCGGTACAAGAAGGACCCGAAAACAAAGGAGCTTACCACGGATCCGAAGACCAGGGCGCTTGAGCTTGTTCTGGTAAGGAATACACCCCCGCGTAATTAGCTCCATATGGTTGCATTCTAATTAATGAAGCCAAATTTCTAAATGGTTCACATTCCTTCCGCAGGCGACTGAAAGCAGTAGCGCGGGGTCGACTAAGAGCAACCCTTGGGACACCACTCTAAATAGGGCGTTGAATGTAATGAAGAACAAGGATAAGCTCAGTAAGCCGACGTCAGCTGGTCGTGTGGCCGGCAAAGGCTTGTCGACAAAATGGTCGTCATACTATAACACTGGTGGGCGAAAGGAGAAAAAGACCAGCTCGGAAAGCCAGGCGCGCGAGGTTCAAGAACTCAGGGCACAGGTGGCGCGGATTCCGGAGATTGTCCAAGAGCAAGTGCAACAACAACTCGGAGCGACGATCACCGCCATTGTGCCTACCTTGATCCAGGGGATTAGTGCGTGGATTGCGGGCGGCCAACAGGGGCCGCCCCCGATTCCTAGCTTCACGGCCAGCAACTCGCAGAACGCGATGGCGGGGCCATTGGTGTCTCCGGCGGAGGCGGCATTGGTGTCTCCGACGCCGGCACGGGAGCTTAATGCACCCGGGTGTACGTCGGCCGGCACCTCTGCAGCAAGCGGCCCCTCCGTCAACTGCACGCCCGCCGTTGGCGGTGCCTCGACATTAGCCGAGCTCGACGCCATCATCACGGTAACTAATTAAGCCTCTCTCGGCCGAGGACTTCATCTCCTTGCCTTTGACTGGGCATCCCTGACGCCCTACATGTTTTCGCAGGGCGCCGCCGACGTTCCGTGCACTCTCCTGCACTTCGTGAACAACGAGTTGGTCGATGTCGCCAAGGGCAAAATCGTTCAACCGGGCAACCCCTTGTTCCACGGTACCCAGATGCCACCCAACTTGTTTAGGGTTCAACTGGTTCGGGTGCTGCCAGGCTGCGATGAGTTGTTACCTCCGATTCGACCCGTCGGGGCCGACGATGATGACGTGATGACCCTCAGCGCCTGCCTGAGCTGGCCCCTGCTTTGGCCGAAGAGCCAGATTCGTTTGGGGGCGGGGGACACCACCCCAAAGACAACACCGCCAGTCGTGCCGGCGCCAAGTCGGCCCCATGGCAAGACCGCCGCAACGGTGCCGGACATCCCTATGCCACTGGATCCAAACATGCATATGGCACAGGATCAGAACGACGACGACGACGATACATTTGCCAACGTCGATCAGTACTTTGCCGATCATGGGTACGGTGGCGACTTCATGGGGCCTCCTTCTCAAGAACCCAACCCAACAAAAGACGTGCGCGATCTAGCTGGTACCGCGGAGAAGCCAAGTTGCAACAGGCGTCGTCTGCAGTTCAGCTCTCAGGAGACGCCTCCAGCTGCCGACTTCACCGAGCCTCAGATAGGCGAGGTGCGAAATATGATCAGCCCCAACACACTCAAGAAGGCGGTCTGTGAGCAGAACTCGGTCCCATTACAGGAGAAGAAGAAGGCACGCAAAAGAAAGACTAACAAGGGTGCGGGCCAGCCGGCACCGAGTACGATCCGTGCTCAGGACGGGCCACCTTCACCTGAGGATATCTCGAGGAGGGTGCATGTGGCGGGTAGGCCGATGCTACCGAGAAATATGCTCGATGCTGCAACCGGTGCTATGCGGAGTCTGCATGACAGTGTTCTTTCTTTGGAGAAGCGGCGTCTCGGAGAGAAGGATGTGGCATACCCGGTTTTCGCGGCCAAGGTGCCAGAGGGCAAGGGCTTTGTGGATAACTCCATCGGGGGTACGATCGTCCTGCGGTTTGATGACATCCACGCTATGTTGAACCTTCATCCGCTGCACTACACCTTCGTTCGGCTATTTTCGCTGAGTATGGAGATGCGGATCATTCGCGACAAGACCCCGGACATCGTGATAGTCGACCCCTTCTACATGCGTGCCAAGATCTTGGGCAGCGCTGGGGACCGGCAAGTCGCGAGTTCTTACCTCGAAGGCGTCATTCTGGCAAACCAAGATAAGGATAACTTCCTCGTGCCTTACTTTCCCGAGTAAGTCCTCCCCTCAACCGCCCCGTAACATATGAATTCTTAGATTTCGATCGTTTTTCTTTTAACATTCCGTGTTTTCTGCAGTGACACACATTGCACGCTCATCCTCCTAAGCCCCAAATATTCCATGGCCACGTATTTCGACCCGGACCGTCAGTCGAACGTAGACTACACAAATGTCAAGAAGGTTCTTGATGATGTTCTCCCCGGCTACGTCAAATCTGGAGGCACCTTCACCAGGCCTATTCGTAAGTACGGCAAGCACGTGTTCTCCCACAATACGACGTTCTGCTGCGTCAAGCAGCCGCCTGGCGGTCAGAAGGGTGCCTACTACGCCATCCATCACATGCGGGCGATCGTACGGGACCATCATCAACTTCTGCTACCGAGTAGACTCAAAGATTGGGCCGCGAGCGTGTCGGCAATCCAGGACGCGGACATCAGACAAGAATTCTTTCGCATCCAGTCGGAGTTTGCGGAAATCATCCATCAAGATGTCCTTCGTACCTCGGGGCAGTTCTACCTCAGAAATCAACCGTCCAACAGTGACATCGACACAATCCTACAAATGCAGGCTGACAACGCCCGTTGTTTCATGACTCCCACGATAGACGGCGGCTTCATCCACGCTCCGGTCCCTTGAGTCGAGTCGAAAGCAGTGATGCTGTGTCTAGTTCTGAAACATCGATTGGCTCATGTTGTAATTAAACTTTAATGAACTTGTAGTATGTCTCTTTGGTTTCGAGAGTCGTTCAACTTAGATGTAATCGATGCTATTAATGTCTTGCTTTTCTCTTCCGATCGTTCTGTTGCATACTTATATATTTCTTATGTATTGTCTGTGAATTGGTACTAACGTTTCGTTTGGCTACTGCATAGCGATGCCGTGGTATGTCGTGTACAAGGGTAAGGTTCCCGGAGTCTACGACGACTGGGAGGAGTGTCGGAGACAGGTTCACCGATTCAGCGGTAACAGTTACAAAGGGTACGCCACTAGGGCCGAGGCCGAATCTAGATACGCCCGCTATCTAGCGGGAGAGGGGAGGGAGCGTTGGAGGAACCGGATGAAGACGAGTTTCATCGTGATGATGCTCATCGTGATGACCGCAGCTCTCTTCTATGTGATGGTAGTTTAGATGATCGATATCGACTTGTAATGTGAAGACAAACTCGCGGTCTCGAGACTTGTAGTATAATGTTCTATCTTTGTTCGGTCTTTTCAATTCGGAGACTAATATGATGAATTGTATTCGGAGACTAAAATGATGAATTGTATTCAGAGACTAATCTTCTATTGTATTCGATGAATCTGTTGTTGATGTGTGCTGTTTATATTTTGTCCAATTATACATTTTGTAACCTATGCAAAAAACAGAAAATTAAAAAAAAACTAATATTCATACTAATGGCGCATCACATCATAGTGCGCCATTAGTATGCCAAAGGATACTAATGGCGCATCATTAAATAGTGCACCATTAGTATGCCGAAGTTACTAATGGCGCATCTTGTTGTCGTGCGCCATTAGTATGCCAAAGCACCTGGGTATACATGGCCCCCTGGGAGGCATACTAATGGCGCACTGTTGTATATACTAATGGCGCATCTGAGGTGTGCCATTAGTATACCAGATACTAATGGCGCACCAGTGGTGCGCCATTAGTAAAATATACTAATGGCGTGCTACTAATGGCGCACCACTAATGCACCATTAATGGCCAAATTAGGTGCGCCATTAGTAGGCCTTTTCCTAGTAGTGACCATATGATTAGTATATAATCTTATTGATTTATTTCCTTTCTTCTTTTTCTTTCTTCCTTATTTCTTTTCTTTATTTGCAACATGAAAGTAAAGAAAGCAAAAACTCAAACTAATTTATTATATAACTTCCACACAATTACAAGGATAGATCACCAAGCAAACTCTTAAGGAAGAAAGGATCAAACTATACTTTATTTTATCTAAAAGCAAATGATCGAACTAGGATAAGTAAAAGGAAAAAGATAGCAGGATGATACGATACAGGGCCACCTCCCCAAAGCTTGGCGAAAGCCAAGGGGAGTGCCCATACCCGATACTCAATTCTCCTTTGGTGGTGAAGAAGATGGTGGTGAAGAATAAGTATTCTCCAATATAACCATGAGTAGATCCCTCAAACTTTGAATGCAGCTGATGCAGCCGGAATGTCTTCAGCATAGACTTGAGGCCTTGGACCTTTGCGAAGCCTGCGGAATGCAGACGACGCCTGTGGGGTTGAAGTGGGCTGGGCCTCATTGTCTTCTTCCTCTTGAGGGCGATCCGCCCATGAAGCATCCTGTGCAATTGGCGTCAGTGGACGACCAATGCTGAGGAGTTCGCTGTGTTCTAATTGAGGAAGGGCTGCATCATCTTCTACATTGTCACGATGACCAATGTCTTCAGCAGCAATGGGATCAGCTGCTAGAATGTCTTCGGGAACAGGAGCCTCTGTGGAAGCAGGCTCATGCACCGTTAGTTGATGTTCTGCGTCAGGGTGATCCATAGAAATAGGTTCAACTATCAAGGGCTCTGTGGGAGCAGCCCGAGATTTCTTGGTCTTTCTCTTTTTCTTGCTGGGGGCAGTAGGAGAGGCTTCAGAGCTTTTCCTCTTCTAGGCTTCAGCCTCAGCAGTTCTTGTCTTCTTGAGCTCTGAAGCGATTGACCGGCTCTTTGGCTTCGAGCCAGTCGTTGCAGTTGGGAAGACAATTGGAACTGCTTCTTGCCTTGGTGCCTCTGGTTCAGCAATAGCAGGCTTCTTCTTCTTCTTCGCGGACATCCTGGGGTCGATGTCGGGACGCCCAAGTGCCTTGCGCTTCTCGGCCTCATTGTAGGCCTGCACACATCTGTCTGCCAGAGTCTTCATTCGCTCCCGCGAACCTTGAGCTTTTGCATGCTTCTTCAGAAAGTTTTCCTTTAGTTCGTGCAACATGATCTTGAAGCTCTTCACTTCTTGCACGCTGAGCTTGGCCATATTCTTCTTGAACTGAGCCTTTTCATGATCAATTTTCTGCTTCAGTTCAACAATGCGCTGGGCAATGGCAAGTTCTGAAGCAATAGCACCTTGGAAGGCGACGTTTAGGCCAACGGGGCAGCTGTAGATCTTCAAAGCTGATGTCTGGTGTGGCAAAGCACTCGTTAATGAAGTTGTGGATGATGGCGACATCAAAGAGAGGCAGATTGTTGAAGATTTCAGCTTCCTCTTTGCTCTTGATGAGCTGCTCGAGAGTGTCATCTCCAAGATCTTCATCACTTGACAGATCAATGGCTTCGCTGCGCAGAATGGCAGCAGCTGTGAGCTCTTTGCTGGTGTGTGGCTGAGGCATCTTGGCCTTCTGGGGCTTGGAGACGCGGGTTACGTCTTCAGACTGCACACTGTCTTCAGGAGGTGCAGTTGCCAATGGCTTCGCCCTTGAGATTTTTGGTGAAGGGGCCGGCTTTGAAGCTTTTGGCTTCTTCGACTGCTTTGGCTTCGGTACAGCAGGCACTGCAGGCGCTTCATCAGACTCAGTATCAGCTGCAGGCTCATTCACTGCAGTCCCTTGAACCAAGATGTAGGTGATGAGGCCTTCAAGGTTGGCATACAGACCGATGACATTTGGTTCTGCGTCGCGTGTGCCATCTGCCCTTGGTGCGGAGGGACCAGGGTTGAAGTCTAACCCCAACTTCTTATTGTTCTGCTTCGCTGAGTTCTGGGCAAACTGGAAGTTGCACTTGAACAGATTGTCGTCACGACACCAGAGTAGTGACGATGGATGTGCTTTAGCAGGCTGTGGTCCTCGGACCATGCATGGGTAGAAGCCTTGAGCAATGGCTTCATCTCTGGTCCTGGGTACAAGGTTCTTGAATAAGATGTCTCCCCATGGTCTTTTGATGGCACTCTTCTCAGCATACTCTTGGGTTGTGAAGCGGTACTTGAACAATTGTTCTGCCCAATAGCGTTGAATCCATTGGATTCGGGTCTTGCGCTGACCATAATTCTCTTCAGGATCTGTTTTATACATTTCTGCCAGTTCATCAGGCAGATCTTTGGATGTTCCTCCACGTCGCTGTCTGCCCCCCTTCCTTGCTGCTATTTCTGAAGCCATAAACTTTAACTTGAAAGGCTTCAAGACGTTCAAAGGCTTCAAAGGCTTTTTCTTGCTGGACCAAAAGGAACTGGCTTCAGGAGAATTTATGTGATGCTGTAAGAATTCTGCAAATGAATGCAGACTACGAGAACCAAAGGATTCTCCCACGGACATGTACCTATGACAGCATTAAGGTGCGAGGGAAGGGGAAGAGGTCATATGCATTCTCAGAAGATTTTGAAGATAAATCAGTTTAGAAGACATTGACCTCATCGTGCGAAGACATTCACTCATAGAAAAGAAGTTGGTTCCAGATTTGTACGAACCCACAGATCAGTACAAGTGAGGAATCTAACTACTTCATGAAGCACAAGTGAATATACTAGGCATGTTATGAGATGCAGATTGAGAGATCTAACTTGTGTGAAGAGAAACTTCTTATGGTAGAAAGTGACAGAACCATGAGATCAACGGTGCTGTAAAAGGCAGTTTTATTTACCACACTGAGAACTGCTAGACGGAGCGAGAGATGAGGCCGAGCAGTTCACTCGTCTGTGCCCTAACTTGGCGACGGAGGAGACCTACGGCAACGGCGGAGAGGATGATGTCCGCGGTCGGCGTGAAGACGGCGTCGGAGAGGTTGCGGCAGCGAAGCACTTCGTCTCCGGCGTCGTCGAGAGCTAGCAGTGGCGCTAGGGTTCGTGCGAGGGTGGAAGAAGGAGATAATGACCGCGGTAAGCGTGAATTTATAGGCGCAGGGGCGGCACTGCGCTATTACTCAGGTGCCCCTGGCGATTCGCATTTGAGTAGCACGTGGCCATCGTGCGGTATTTTGGGGGCAGTTCAACATCCCACGCACGCCTGGATTGTTGGGCGGTCGTGCCTACTTCTCCGGATTTCTTGTGGATGAATGAGCATTGAAAACGGTTTTAAAGGTTGTCTCTGTGTCTTCTGCTGACAAGGACGCAGAGAAGACATTCGACAGTTTCAATAGAATGCATATGACTTGGAGAGATAGAATTTGAGATAGAAAGCATAGAGAGATTAGGGTCCGATCACATTCACTTAGTTCAAAAGATTCAACCAAGAAGACATAGCTATAAGTGAATGTTGTAGAGGACAGAACACTAGCATATATATATATATATATATATATATATATATATATATATATAGTCAACACAGTGAAGATAATCATGAAAATATGTTCGAAGCCAAACCAAATGTGAAGACATTGCACGGTAACGCCAAGAGTGAAACACTTCAAAATAGAATGTTTGGTGGTGGCGTTACCCACCGTATAGGAAGTATTAGACCCAGACACGGCGCACAATTATCATGGCGCTCTGAAGTCAATTTCCACATTAATGTATTCACACTTAGAATGTATGTCTTCATTGATTGAAGATATACGTTACTTCGTGTGGTGCACAACTAAGTCATCAATATGCATAAGTGTTAGGATGTGTGCCTGATCACATGACATTTGAGGATTCCAAGATATTTAGCTCACACCGTAACTTGCAAAACCACTTCTCATCCAAGGGCTTGGTGAAGATATCTGCCAATTGCTCTTCAGTGTTGACGTGTATGATATCAATGTCTTCCTTCACAACATGATCTCTGAGAAAGTGATGACGAATTTCAATGTGCTTTGTCTTCGAGTGCTGAACTGGGTTGTTGGCAATCTTGATGGCGCTTTCGTTGTCGCAGTAAAGTGGCACTTGCTTCAGATGAATGCCATAGTCCTTGAGTGTTTGCTTCATCCATAGAAGCTGAGCGCAGCAAGATCCAGCAGCAATGTATTCAGATTCAGCAGTGGAGAGAGATACACAGTTCTACTTCTTTAAAGACCAACATACAAGTGATCGTCCCAGAAAGTGACATGTGCCTGATGTAGACTTGCGATCAACTTTGTCACCAGCATAATCAGCATCCGAAAATCCAACCAAATCAAACTCTGAGCCCTTTGGATACCATAACCCTAGAGTTGGGGTGTGAGCCAAATATCGAAGAATTCGCTTCACAGCTAAGTGATGCGACTCCTTTGGTGCCGCTTGAAATCGAGCACACATGCAAACACTAAGCATAATATCTGGCCTAGATGCACATAAATAAAGTAGAGAACCAATCATGGAGCGGTATACCTTTTGATTGAACTCTTTACCATTGTCGTCAGGACCCAGATGATGTTTGGCTGGCATTGGTGTTGTGAAGCCTTTGCAGTCTTGCATACCGAACTTCTTCAGGCAATCTTTGAGATACTTCTCTTGAGATATGAAGATGCCATTGCGTTGTTGTCGTATTTGAAGACCAAGGAAGAACTTCAGCTCCCCCATCATGGACATCTGATATTGCTCTTGCATCATATATCCAAACTCTTCACTGTACTTCTGATTGGTGCAGCCGAAGATAATGTCATCCACATATATTTGGCACACAAACAGTTCACCATCATATGTCTTCGTAAAAAGAGTGGGATCTAGGGAACCAGGTATGAGGCCTTTGCTCTTCAGGAAGCATTTGAGTGTGTCATACCAGGCCCTAGGGGCTTGTTTGAGGCCATACAGTGCCTTGTTGAGCTTGTATACCATGTCAGGATGTTTTGGATTTTCAAAGCCAGGCGGTTGTGCAACATACACTTCTTCTTCAATCTTGCCATTGAGAAAGGCACTCTTCACATCCATTTGATATAGAAGTATGTTATGATGATTTTCATAGGCCAGCAGTATGCGTATGGCTTCAAGCCTAGCCACAGGAGAAAATGTTTCATCGAAGTCAATGCCTTCCACTTGAGTATATCCTTGAGCAACGAGATGAGCTTTGTTTCTGACAACTTGACCATGCTCATCTTGCTTGTTGCGGTATATCCATTTGGTGCCTATTATGTTGTGCTTCCGTGGATCAGGACGCTTAACCAGTTCCCATACATTATTTAGCTCAAACTGTTGAAGCTCTTCTTGCATAGCTTGAATCCATTCAGGTTCCAAGAAGGCTTCTTCAACTTTCTTGGGTTCTGATATTGAGATGAATGCGAAGTGCCCACAGAAATTTGCTAGCTGAGTTGCCCTTGAACGAGTGAGTGGACCAGGTGCATTGATGCTGTCAATTATTCTGTCAATCTGCACTTCATTGGCAACACGAGGATGTACAGGGCGAAGACTTTGCTCTTGCTGTTCACTATCGTTGTTGGAAGGAATGTCTTCAGGCTGAGCAATGTCTTCATGTTGATCAGGTGCTGAAATGATAAGTTCTTCTTCAGGATGAGCTTCAGAAGGTATAATCTCTCCAGTTCCCATTAGCTTGATTGATTCACTAGCTGGAATTTCATCTAGCACATTTGGCAGTTGCTCTCTTTGTGAACCATTTGTCTCATCGAGCCGCACATCCACTGTTTCAACCACTTTGTAATGGAAGAGATTGAAGACTCTGTAGGAGTGCGAATCCTTTCCATATCCAAGCATAAAACCCTCATGTGCTTTTGGTGCAAACTTTGAGGTGTGGTGTGGGTCCTTGATCCAGCACCTTGCGCCAAATACTCTGAAATAACTGACATTTGGCTTCTTGCCAGTTAGGAGTTCATAAGATGTCTTGTTCAGAAGCTTGTGAAGATAAACACGATTGATTGTATGGCATGCAGTGTCAATGGCTTCAGTCCAGAATTTTCTTGAAGTCTTGTATTCATCTAGCATCGTTTTGGCCATCTCAATGAGTGTTCTGTTCTTGCGTTCGACGACGCCATTCTGCTGTGGCGTGTACGGAGCTAAGAATTCATGTGTGATGCCCAAGGTATCAAGATATGTATCAAGGCCAGTGTTCTTGAATTCAGTGCCATTGTCACTTCTGATGTGCTTTATCTTGGCGTCGTAATTGTTCACTGCTCGATTGGTGAAGCGTCTGAAGACATCCTGCACTTCAGTCTTGTAAAGGATTATGTGCACCCAAGTATATCTAGAGTAATCATCAACAATGACAAAGCCATAGAGGCAAGCAGTAGTGGTAAAAGTTGAGTAGTGAGTGGGACCAAAAAGATCCATGTGAAGCAGTTTGAAGGGTCGAGTGGTGGTCATGATTGTCTTCGAGGGATGTTTTGCCCTCGTCATCTTCCCTGCTTCACAGGCACCGCATAAGTGATCTTTCTTGAACTTGACGCCCTCGATGCCTATGACATGTTTCTTCTTCGCCAAGGGTGTGGTGGTTCCTCATGCCAGCATGCCCAAGCCTCCGATGCCAAAGCCAGCATTCTAAAGCTTTTGCAAGAAGACATACTGCAAGTTGTGGCCCTGCTGAGAAATCTACCACGTACAGATCATCTTTTCGATACCCTTCAAACACTAGAGACTTGTCAGATTCCATTAGTACCAGGCAACGATATTTTCCAAACATTACGATCATGTTCAAATCGCAAAGCATTGAGACAGACATTAAGTTGAAGCCAAGGGATTCAACAAGCATGACTTTATCCATGTGTTGATCCTTTGAGATTGCAACTCTACCTAGACCCAAGACCTTACTTTTACCAGTGTCAGCAAATGTGATGTGGCTCTTGTCGGATGGACGTAAGGTTGAGTCCATAAGAAGACTTTGAAGACGCTGGTGTCGTACCCTACAGTGCAGTTAGGGGGATAGGCTTCACGAAGAGAATTGTGAAGCAAAAACATTTGACAAACCAGTGGGTTATGAAAACTTAGATCCAGATTAGGACTAATAGGGAGAGTAGCATGCGATTCAGGAAAAAAGTACATAATGATGCCATTCGGGCATTTTATCTTGCGCCCTACAAGTTTTTTAAGGTCCCCAGCAATAGCGTTAGAAGATTTTGGTTTTCTGCTGGAGACCTTTCCTTGCAAAAGAGAGTTAAGCCTTCTTAACCACCCACATCTTCAAGGGTGGCTTAGAAGCAATAAGTCTAAGTGCAGCATCTGAGAATTTTGGCTTTGAAGCCTTAGCAAACAGTCTTGCAGGTGGACAATAGTACTCATAAGAATAAGCAGAATAATTTTTGGTCATATGAACATGACGGTTTGATGAACTGCTCTCATATTCATATGCCTGAGTATGGTTTACCTGCAAAACATTTGCGTTAGTGTGACTCAGGTGAGTCCTCTGTTTGTATGAAGCCTTTGGACCGTATGAAGCCTTTGGTCTGAGATTTGTCTTCTTCAAGTGAGGTGTCATGAAGACATTCACAGGAAGATTTTCCAGACACTTTTTCGGAACCCAGATCTTCTTCATAGGCGGTCCATTCCTGCAGTTAGTACCAATGTACCTGGCAAACACTTCACCATTCTGATTCTTAAACAATATATAGTTTGCATCAAAGGATTCATCAATGATAATGGGGTTAGCACAAGTGAAGCCAGATAAATTGGATGGATCTACTGAAGGTTCCTTTGCAGCAACCCACTTGGTTTTGGGGTACTGCTCAGGTTTCCAGTAAGAGCCATCTGCATTTATTTTCCTTACGAACCCAACACCCTCTTTCCTAGGGTTTCGGTTCAGAATCTGCTTCTTGAGGACATCACATAATGTATGATGTCCTTTAAGACTTTTGTACATTCCTGTTTCAAGCAATGTCTTCAACCTAGCATTCTCATCAGCAATAGCAGTGGTATCCTTAGCAGAGGGGTTAGTTACCACATCAACAGTTAAAGATATTACAACAGCAGTAGCAGTGGAACATTCAACAACAGAAGTAGCATTATCGCGCTCAATGCATTTAAGACATGGTGGTTCAAATCCTTCCTGAGCGGAACTGATCTGTTCGGCGTGAAGTTACTCGTTTTCCTTTTGAAGATCTTCATGAGCCACTCTCAATTTCTCAAGTTCTTGCTTCCTTTGAAGATAATCATAGGAAAGCTTTTCGTGAGTTGTTGAGAGAGTATCATGACGATCTTCAAGTTCCTGATACTTAACATGAAGATTTTTTATGTCTTCAATTAAGGATTCAGATTGAGTCATTTCAGCACCCAACAGACCATCGCTTCTGTCTAACAGTTTTTGAATATGTTCCATGGCTTTCTGTTCTTCAGTTGCAATTTTAGCAAGTGTTTTGTAACTGGGTTTTGAATCACAATCAGAGTCATCGTCACCAGATGTTTGATAGTGAGTAGTGTGTTTGTTTACCTTGGCACCGCGTGCCATGAAGCAGTAGGTAGGAGTGGAGTAGTCCTTGTCATTTGCATCGGTGTTGGTGATGAAGTCATTGTCTTCAGTGTTGAAGATGGACTTGGCGACGTATGCTGTAGCCAGACTTGCAATGCCAGAATCAGACTCCTCCTCAGACTCCGCCTCTACCTCCTCAGAAGCGGACTCCTCCTCTGAATCCATTTCCTTGCCAACAAACGCACGTGCCTTGCCAGATGAGCTCTTCTTGTGTGATGAAGACTTTGAGGAAGACTTTGTGTATTTCTTCTTCTTCTTGTCGTCAGAGTCATATTCCTTGCTCTTCCTCTTCTTTCTGTTCTCATTGTCCCACTGTGGACACTCAGAGATGAAGTGTCCAGTTTTCTTGCACTTGTGGCATGTTTTCTTCTTGTAGTCATGAGCAGAAGCTTCATCATTCCTTGAGCTTGATCGTGAAGACTTTCTGAAGTCTTTCTTCTTGGTGAATTTTTGGAACTTCTTCACTAGCATTGCAAGTTCCCTGACAATGTCTTCAGGATCATCAGAACTGTTGTCAGATTCTTCTTCAAATGAGGAAACAGCTTTTGCCTTCAAGGCACAAGTTCGCCCATAGTTTGGACCGTAGATATCTCTTTTCTCCGAAAGCTGAAACTCATGTGTATTGAGCCTCTCAAGTATGTTAGACGGATCGAGTGTCTTGAAATCAGGACGTTCTTGGATCATCAGGGCCAGGATGTCAAACAAACTATCAAGTGATCTCAGCAGCGTCTTGACGACTTCGTGTTTGGTAATCTCAGTGGCACCGAGGGCTTGAAGCTCATTTGTGATGTCAGTGAGTCGGTCAAATGTGTGCTGGACATTCTCATTGTCATTTCGCTTGAAGCGGTTGAAGAGATTGCGAAGGACACTGATTCTTTGATCTCTCTGGGTTGAGATGCCTTCATTGACCTTGGAGAGCCAGTCCCAGACCAGCTTGGATGTCTTCAAAGCACTCACACGGCCATACTTTCCTTTGGTCAGATGACCACATATGATGTTCTTGGCAGTAGAGTCCAGTTGAACGAATTTCTTGACATCAGCAACAGTGACACCTTCTCCAGCCTTGGGAACGCTATTCTTGACGACATACCATAGGTCGATGTCAATGGCTTCAAGATGCATACGCATCTTATTCTTCCAGTAGGGATATTCAGTTCCATCGAAGGCGGGGCACGCAGCGGAGACTTTAATTATCCCTGCAGTCGACATAGCTAAACCTCTAGGTGGTTAAACTGAATCACACAGAACAAGGGAGCACCTTGCTGTGATACCAATTGAAAGTGCGTTATATCGACTAGAGGGGGGGTGAATAGGCGATTTTTATGAAAGTCTTCAAAACGTGGAAGTTATGAAGACAAACAGCAGAGATATGCCTATTACTATGCAGCGGAAGTTAGATTACACTAGACAGGCCATGGTCAAGTATTCAATAGAGTGAAAGCACAATGACAAGTAGCTGAAGTGTAATAAGGATCAGGTAGGAAGAAGTTATGAAGCCAAACAATCATACAGTTACGTTGTGAAGACAAAGGATATAGCAGGCATGTAATGGCTTCACAATGAGTAACAGTAAGTAAAAGGAAGTGAAGATGAAACCAGTGACTCGTTGAAGACAATGATGTGTTGGACCAGTTCCAGTTGCTGTGACAACTGTACGTCTGGTTGGAGCGGCTAGGTATTTAAACCTTAGGACACACAGTCCCGGACACCCAGTCCTGAACACGCAGCTCAGGACACCAAGTCCTCACCGTATTCTCCTTGAGCCAAGGTCACATAGTCCTCGCCCAATCACTCAGGTAAGTCTTCAAGGTAGACTCCCAAACCTTCACAGACTTCATTCACTGGCAATCCACAATGTCTCTTGGATGCTCAGAACGCGACGCCTAACTGTCTGGAGGATGCACAGTCCTCAAGTGTAATAAGTCTTCAGATCACTATGACAAGAAGACTTAAGTGATGCCCAATTTACTCTGGCTCTGGGTGGTTAGGGCTTTCTCCTCGCTAGGAATTTTCTCTCAAAGGCTTCGAGGTGGGTTGCTCTCAAACGACAAAAGCCGTGCACTGAAATCTAAGCAGCCAACCGTTTATGGTTGTAGGGGGTGGGCTATTTATAGCCACTTGGCACCCCGACCTGATTTGTCCGAAATGACCCTGGGTCACTAAGGAACTGACACGTGTCTCAAAGGTCAGATTTCAAACTCACATGGCAACTTTACTTGGGCTACAAGCAAAGCTGACTTGTCCGGCTCTGGACAAGATTCGCTCTCATTGTCTTCACTCGAAGACATAGGTTTTTCTTTTGGTTTAGGCATCACTTCAGTCATTCTGACTGGTTCTCCTGGACCCCACTTAATAGTACGGTGGTTCCTATGACTCAACACAAAAGAAAAAGAACTACGAAAGATCTAAGTCTTCGAGCTCCATAGGCTTCATACCGTGTCTTCTTTTGTCATAGTCTTCAATGTGAATATCTTCATATACCACCTTTGACTTCAGTGTCTTCATACATTTTTAGGGGTCATCTCTGGTAGTAAAACCGAATCAATGAGGGACTTCTACCTGTGTTATCCTGCAATTCTCACAAACACATTAGTCCCTCAACTAGGTTTGTCGTCAATACTCCAAAACCAACTAGGGGTGGCACTAGATGCACTTACAACAACAACATGTGGTACAGAAACAACCGCTTTATTGAAGCTAGTGGATACATAAGTCTGATATTACATCGAGGTAAGAGGCCAAATGGCACACCCGGTGCAGCTGAACAGTATGTATATTATTTAATGAACATGAAGGGGCCTCGATCACATAAACTATGCGGCAGCGGAATGACGACGAAGTGGAACTCCATAGCATAGGGACACCGACGTGGACACGGCCTAGACGCGGGAAGCTCTCCGATGCAATACGACTTGCCTGAAATCTGGCATGACACGCCAGGTCAGTACATTGAATATACTTGCAAGCTCACAACAAACATAAGCACAATGACAAACAATATCATGACAATTATTCAGGTTAATGCAATGCAAGTAATGCTACTAATGCGGTGAAACCGACATGTGCACTGAGTCCCTCGGACTCGCTTACCAGACGGGTTACCTCATAACCAAATGGTGATCATACCCGGATCACAACTGCGATGATCTCATGAATCATCAAAAAACTAGTGCCAACAATAATTACTTAGTGTGCAAGCTTAATTATAAATGTTGATCCACGGTGTGACCTTCTCCCGAGTTGTGTCCATAACCGAGGATGCGGCTATCGATAGATTTAATACACTCTGCAGAGGTAGCGCACTTTACCCACACCACAGAACCCATGGCCTCGCACTCCCATTCGGGTCGACCAACGACGTTCCGACGAACCCCTCCCCTTGCCATGACACTCTCCCGGCCACTCCGACCTATTTCCTCCCCGGGCTAAGTCATGGCTGGCCCCGTGCCTACCAAAGGCATCAACGGCCACCGTCGTGGCAAAAGCGGTCCCAAACGGGGACAAGGTACCATAAAAAAAATGGGCACACAAGGTTATGTATGCTTACTGGGCCAGGGTACAGCACGCCCATAACCTTCCCTCGTTGGAGGCACCTGCGAGAGGCACGACAAAGGACCGAATCAAGACCCCCCCATAAAGGTAAATGTGGTCGCACTAAGGAAAAACCCGATTTAGTGGCACCATGACTTGATCAACGTTATATTCAAGTTGGATTATTATCAGGTTTAACTTGAAAATGAAAACTATTCCAAGTCATACGATGCCATGAGCATGCAACCAATCGATATGCAAAACATGCAACTCACAAGGACGGATCAACCTTATCAATATGACATTCTTGCACTAACTCATCATTAAACTTTACTGGTTCTACCTCACTATTTATTACCATGCAATATCTTAATTAACTCATAATTTATATGAAATTCTCATTTACCAAAATGCACTATCATTATTTATCATGGCATTATAACTAGTCAAACTCTATTCTACTAGACCAAACTAGTCCATGCATTCAACCAGTAACTTAAACAAACATTTCAAGCATGACAGAGTAACTAGCATTCAACCATATTTATTTAACAAATTTTAAATGCATAAAGAACTCATATTTAAGTAAGAAAAATCATAGATATTAAAATGACACCATCCAAATTTTGGTGTGGCTTGCCTTAGTGTAGAGGAGGTTCACACTCCTCCTGGTTATCTTCAAGACAAGTCTCTCATTCTGCCTGTACCCGTGGCTTGTCGGGGGATGGCTAGAGCTGCTCGCAACCGAGCTCGCAAGCGGCGGTGGCGGTCGGGACTTGCCAGAGAGGAAGAAGGTGACGGCGAGGGGCGACTCCAAGGGCTCTGCTGCTTTCGGGCGATACCAGTGGACTTCCAATGATGGGCCTGAGGGGTTGGTTGAGCTTGAGGAGCTCTGGAGCAGGGTGGCTAGGCTGCGGGGATCACCAGCGAACTTTGGTCGTGGTCAACTGATACGTCTCCAACGTATCTATAATTTTTTATTGTTCCATGCTATATTATATCCTGTTTTGGACATTATTGGGCTTTATTATACACTTTTATATTATTTTTGGGACTAACCTATTAACCGGAGGCCCATCCCAGAATTGTTGTTTTTGCCTATTTTAGGGTTTCATAGAAAAAGAATATCAAACGGAGTCCAAATGGAATGACACCTTCGGGGACGTGATTTTTGGAACGAACATGATCCAGAGGACTTGAACCCTACGTCAAGCAATCAACGAGGAAGGCATGAGGTAGGGGGGCGCGCCTACCCCCCCCCCCCAGGCGCGCCCTCCACCCTCGTGGGGCCCATGCTACTCCACCAATGTACTCCTTCCTCCTATATATACCTACGTACCCCAAACTACCAGATACGGAGCCAAAACCCTAATTCCACCGCCGTAACTTTCTGTATCCACGATATCCCATCTTGGGGCCTTTTCCGAAGCTCCACCGGAGGGGGTATCGATCACGGAGGGCTTCTACATCAACACCATAGCCTCTCCGAGGAAGTGTGAGTAGTTTACTTCAGACCTACGGGTCCATAGTTATTAGCTAGATGGATTCTTCTCTCTTTTTGAATCTCAATACAAAGTTCTCCCCCTCTCTTGTAGAGATCTATTCGATGTAATCTTCTTTTGCGGTGTGTTTGTTGAGACCGATGAATTGTGGGTTTATGATCAAGTTTATCTGTGAACAATATTTGAATCTTCTCTGAATTATTTTATGTATGATTGGTTATCTTTGCAAGTCTCTTCGAATTATCAGTTTGGTTTGGCATACTAGATTGATCTTTCTTGCAATGGGAGAAGTGCTTAGCTTTGGGTTCAATCTTGTGGTGTCCTTTCCCAGTGACAGTAGGGGAAGCAAGGCACATATTGTACTGTTGCCATCGAGGATAACAAGATGGGGTTTATATCATATTGCATGAGTTTATCCCTCTACATCATGTCATCTTGCTTAAAGCATTACTCTGTTATCTTAAACTTAATACTCTAGATGCATGCTGGATAGCGGTCGATGTGTGGAGTAATAGTAGTAGATGCAGGCAGGAGTCGGTCTACTTGTCTCGGACGTGATGCCTATATACATGATCATACCTAGATATTCTCATAACTATGCTCAATTCTGTCAATTGTTCAACAGTAATTTGTTCACCCATCGTAATACTTATGCTCTCGAGAGAAGCCTCTAGTGAAACCTATGGCCCCCGGGTCTATTTTCCATCATATTAATCTTCCAATACTTAGTTATTTCCTTTGCCATTTATTTTACTTGCATCTTTATTTCTCTTTATCATAAAATACCAAAAATATTATCTTATCATATCTATCAGATCTCACTCTCGTAGGTTACCGTGAAGGGATTGACAACCCCTTTATCGCATTGGTTGCGAGGAGTTTATTTGTTTGTGTAGGTGCGAGGGACTTGTGTGTGGCCTCCTACTGGATTGATACCTTGGCTCTCAAAAACTGAGGGAAATACTTATGCTGCTCTACTGCATCACCCTTTCCTCTTCAAGGAAAAACCAACGCAGTGCTCAAGAGGTAGCAAGAAGGATTTCTAGCGCCGTTGCCAGGGAGTCTACGCAAAAGTTATCATACCAAGTACCCATCACAAACCCTTATCTCCCACATTACATTATTTGCCATTTGCCTCTCGTTTTCCTCTCCCCCACTTCACCCTTGTCGTTTTATTCGCCCTCTCTCTCCATCCTCCCTCTCTTTCTCTATTCACCTCTTTTTCCCGTTTCTTGTTTGCTTGTGTGTCGGATTGCTTGCTTGTCGTTATGGCTAGTCCCCTATCTTTCCCTTTGACTCCAGAGTTTGAGGTCCTTCACTTCAAACAAAGACAAGGAGAAAACTTAAAAGATGCTTGGTTTAGAATGATGGGGTTTTATCGTAATTGCACCCTAGAGGTGAATTTTAGAATTCTGCTTCGCAACTTTTATGTTGGATTGAATTTATCTCATAGACAACTCTTGGATTGCGTTGCCAAAGGCAATTTTATTGAAATTGATCCCATTATTGCGCATGAAATTATAGAGGGTATAGTGGGAACACTACCTCAACAAAAGGGGCATCATCATACCCAAGAGAAACGCAAGTTTTCGAGAAAATTTGTGAAGTAACCAAGATTTTACAAAAATCTCTTGAACCTCTTAAGAGTGTTAGCGGGAATCTCCACCGCATGAATATGTTGATTACCCTTTGCAATAAGCGTTTGTATTCTTTAGATCTCAAAATTTCCGAATATGAGGGTAAACGTAAGGAACCTCCTGGATTCGAGCATAACTCCACAAAAAAATTAAAGACCCAAGATGATATTACCTAGATCTATCTTCGCTTTTATGCCTAGCTAGGGGCGTTAAACGATAGCGCTTGTTGGGAGGCAACCCAATTTTATTTTTATTCCTTGCTTTTTGCTCCTGTTTATTAATAAATAATTTATCTAGCCTCTGTTTTGGTTGTGTTTTTTTTGTGTTTAATTAGTGTTTGTGCCAAGTAGAACCGTTGGGAAGACTTGGGGAAAGTCTTTTTAATCTTGCTGTAAAAAACAGAAACTTTAGCGCTCACGAGAACTGCTGCCATTTTTATTTGGAAAGTGCTATTTAGTTAATTATTTTTGCAGATGATTAATAGATAAATTCCTCACGTCCAGCAAGTTATTTTATAATATTTGGTGTTCCATATCTTGCGTTAGCTACAGATTACTACAGGCTGTTCTGTTTTTGACAGATTCTATTTTTCGTGTGTTGTTTGCTTATTTTGATGAATCTATGGCTAGTAAAACAGTTTATAAACCATAGAGAAGTTGTAATACAGTAGGTTTAACACCAATATAAATAAGGAATGAGTTCATTACAGTACCTTGAAGTGGTGTTTTGTTTTCTTTCGCTAACGGAGCTCACGAGATTTTCTACTTTAAGTTTTGTGTTGTGAAGTTTTCAAGTTTTGGGTAAAGATTTGATGGATTATGGAACAAGGAGTGGCAAGAGCCTAAGCTTGGGGATGCCCATGGCACCCCCAAGATAATCTAAGGACACCTAAAAGCCAAAGCTTGGGGATGCCCCGGAAGGCATCCCCTCTTTTGTCTACTTCTATTGGTAACTTTACTTGGAGCTATATTTTTATTTACCACAAGATATGTGTTTTGCTTGGAGCGTTGTGTACTATTTGAGTCTTTATTTGTTATTTTTCCACAATCATCCTTGCTGCACACACCTTTTTGAGAGAGACACTCATGATTCGGAAATTGTTAGAATACTCTATGCGCTTCACTTATATCTTTTGATTTATATAGTTTTTGCTCTAGTGCTTCACTTATATCTTTTAGAGCATGTTGGCAGATTTTTTTGTTCTCTCATGCTTCACTTATATTATTTTGAGAGTCCTACAAAACATCATAGTAATTTGCTTTAATTATGTTAGGCATTCAAGATTAATAATAAAATTTTCTTGTGAGTGTGTTGAATACTATGAGAAGTTTGAAACTTGATAATTGTTTTGAGATATGAAGATGGTGATATTAGAGTCGTGCTAGTTGAGTAGTTGTGAATTTGAGAAATGCTTGTGTTAAAGTTTGTGATTCCCGTAGCATGCACGTATGGTGAACCGTTATGTTAAGAAGTCGGAGCATGATGTATTTATTGATTGTCCTCCTTATGAGTGGCGGTCGGGGACGAGCGATGGTCTTTTCCTACCAATCTATTCCCCTAGGAGCATGCACGTAGTACTTTGCTTCGATAACTAATAGATTTTTGCAATAAGTATGTGAGTTCTTTATGACTAATGTTGAGTCTATGGATTATACGCACTCTCACCCTTCCACCATTGCTAGCCTCTCTAATACCGCGCACCTTTCGCCGGTATCATAAACCCACCATATACCTTCCTCAAAACAGCCACCATACCTACCTATCATGGAATTTCCATAGCCATTCTGAGATATATTGCCATGCAACTTTCCACCGTTCCGTTTACTATGACATGCTCCATCATTGTCATATTGCTTTGCATGATCATGTAGTTGACATTTTAGTTGTGGAAAAGCCACCGTTCATAATTCTTTCATATAAGTCACTCATGCATCATTGCTATTCCGGTACACCGCCGGAGGCATTCATATAGAGTCATACTTTGTTCTAGTATCGAGTTGTAATCATTGAGTTGTAAATAAATAGAAGTGTGATGATCATCATTAATAGAGTATTGGCCCAATAAAAAAAGAGAAAGGCCAAAAAAAGAAGGCCCAAAAAAAGAATAAAAAGGGGCAATACTACTATCCTTTTTCCACATTTGTGCTTCAAAGTAGCAGCATGATCTTCATGATAGAGAGTCTCTTATGCTATCACTTTCATATACTAGTGGGAATTTTTCATTATAGAACTTGGCTTGTATATTCCAGCGATGGGCTTCCTCAAAATGCCCTAGGTGTTTGTGAGCAAGCAAGTTGGATGCACACCCACTTAGTTTCTTTTTGTTGAGCTTTCATATACTTATAGCTCTAGTGCATCCGTTGCATGGCAATCCCTACTCACTCACATTGATATCTATTGATGGGCATCTCCATAGCCCGTTGATACGCCTAGTTGATGTGAGACTATCTTCTCCCTTTTGTCTTCTCCACAACCACCATTCTATTCCACCTATATTGCTATGTCCATGGCTCACGCTCATGTATTGCGTGAAGATTGAAAAAGTTTGAGAACACCAAAAGTATGAAACAATTGCTTGGCTTGTCATCGGGGTTGTGCATGATTTGAATACTTTGTGTGGTGAAGATGGAGCATAGCCAGACTATATGATTTTGTAGGGATAACTTTCTTTGGCCATGTTATTTTGAAGAGACATAATTGCTTAGTTAGTATGCTTGAAGTATTATTATTTCTATGTCAATATTAAAATTTTGTCTTGAATCTTTCGGATCTGAATATTCATACCACAATTAAGAGAATTACATTGAAAATTATGCCAAGTAGCATTCCACATCAAAAATTCTGTTTTTATCATTAACCTACTCGAGGACGAGCAGGAATTAAGCTTGGGGATGCTTGATACGTCTCCAACGTATCTATAATTTTTGATTGTTCCACGCTATATTATATCCTGTTTTGGACATTATTGGGCTTTATTATACACTTTTATATTATTTTTGGGACTAACCTATTAACCGGAGGCCCAGCCTAGAATTTTTGCTTTTTGCCTATTTTAGGGTTTCGCAGAAAAAGAATATCAAACGGAGTCCAAACGGAATGAAACCTTTGGGAACATGATTTTTCGAACGAACATGATCCAGAGGACTTGGACCCTACGTCAAGCAATCAACGAGGAAGGCACGAGGTAGGGGCGCGCCTACCCCCCCCCAGGCGCGCCCTCCACCCTCGTGGGGCCCATGTTGCTCCACCGACGTACTCCTTCCTCCTATATATACCTACATACCCCCAAACTACCAGATACGGAGCCAAAACCCTAATTCCACAGCCGTAACTTTTTGTATCCACGAGATCCCATCTTGGGGCCTTTTCCGAAGCTCCGCCGGAGGGGGTATCGATCACGGAGGGCTTCTACATCAACACCATAGCCTCTCCGATGAAGTGTGAGTAGTTTACTTCAGACCTACGGGTCCATAGTTATTAGCTAGATGGCTTCTTCTCTCTTTTTGGATCTCAATACAAAGTTCTCCCCCTCTATTGTGGAGATCTATTCGATGTAATCTTCTTTTGCGGTGTGTTTGTTGAGACCGATGAATTGTGGGTTTATGATCAAGTTTATTTATGAACAATATTTGAATCTTCTCTGAATTCTTTTATGTATGATTCGTTATCTTTGCAAGTCTCTTCGAATTATCAGTTTGTTTTGGCCTACTAGATTGATCTTTCTTGCAATGGGAGAAGTGCTTAGCTTTGGGTTCAATCTTGAGGTGTGCTTTCCTAGTGACAGTAGGGGCAGCAAGGCACGTATTGTATTGTTGCCATCAAGGATAACAAGATGGGGTTTATATCATATTGCATGAGTTTATCCCTCTACATCATGTCATCGTGCTTAAAGCGTTACTCTATTCTCTTTAACTTAATACTCTAGATGCATGCTGGATAGCGGTCGATGTGTGGAGTAATAGTAGTAGATGCAGGCAGGAGTCGGTCTACTTGTCTCGGCCGTGATGCCTATATACATGATCATACCTAGATATTCTCGTAACTATGCTCAATTCTGTCAATTGCTCGACAGTAATTTGTTCACCCACCGTAATACTTATACTCTCGAGAGAAGCCTCTAGTGAAACCTATGGCCCCCGGTCTATTTTCCATCATATTAATCTTCCAATACTTAGTTATTTCCTTTTCCATTTATTTTACTTGCATCTTTATTTATCTTATCATAAAAATACCAAAAATATTATCTTATCATATCTATCAGATCTCACTCTCGTAGGTGATCGTGAAGGGATTGATAATCCCTTTATCGCGTTGGTTGCGAGGAGTTTATTTGTTTATGTAGGTGCGAGGGACTCGTGTGTGGCCTCCTACTGGATTGATACCTTGGTTCTCAAAAACTGAGGGAAATACTTACGCTGCTCTACTGCATCACCCTTTCCTCTTCAAGGGAAAACCAACGCAGTGCTCAAGAGGTAGCATCGACGGCCAGAGGCCAGCCCGACCGGGATACGGTTGTGCTATGTGGTCGTGGTGGTTGAGAAGTGTGGTGTGAGGCTTCGGGACAGAGGGAGGGGCTCTATATATAGTCGGAGTAGGAGTTGGGTACATGGCGCCGCCAGAGTTCTCTGGAAGCCGGCGAGCAACGACGAAGGGCACCCGTGAGAGGGGGAAAGAGCTCAGTGCTCACGCGGGAGTTTTCCATGCTCGCGGATGACCATAGGAAGCAGGGAAGAAGAAGACAAGGGCACGAGCGCACTGTGGCTTTTGGCCGCGACGTTCCCGTGCTCGCTGCAGCGTCTCCCGTGTCGGCGAGCGCCAGGGAGAGGTCAAGGGTGAAGAGTCGAGGTCGGTGGCGCGGCGCGGTGCGGCAGTCGTCGGCAAGCTCTGGCTCGAGCACGCGCTGAAGAGAAGCATTGGCACGACGCAGAGCGCGTCGAACACATGCCCGTACCCGTGACCACACGCGGTCACCGCCCTGGCATGGTCAAACCGATGCCCACGCTCGGCCAAACCTTGTCTGGGCTGTAGTCCACGCAGTGTTAGGTCTAGGGAGGCTGGGAACTCACTACTAGACCGACCAGACGTGACTCAAGCTTGTTGGCAAGTTTCTGGCCAGAAACTTGGCCGCTACTTTTGGAGGTCTTCTAGAAGGCCATTAGGGCTGATCTCCTGGGGTTAAGGTTTACTTAGGAGGGTAAAGAGGCTAAAAAAACCAAGGCCAAAGGATCAAGGAAAAATACACTTGTTGAACAAAGTGCATTTTTGGGCCAGAAGAGAAATGATTTTTTGTAGCAAAAATATTACAAAAAGTCATGCAATATTTTCGCTTGGGGAGGTGGGCCAAGGTTCAAAGAATATTCAGGAATTATTTCAAGAATTTTGGGGGGAAAATGAGGGTTGCTTTGGAGTACTAGTTTCTGAAATGAGTTTCAGAAGAGAAAATGAATATTTTTCGTTTATGAAATATATTCATTTGACCATTTTGGGATTTTTCAGAGAAATGAGATTGAATGAAAGGTAGATGGGTCACTTGGGTGAAAGTCAAGGGCATGCCCAAGTGATAAGTCCATTTGAACTGATTCCAAAAACTCAAATCCAAGGCAAAGGCAAAATCAAGTCTGGAAAAAGAGAGAAGGCGAAATCCAGGCTGTCACAAAAACACACCTGAAAATCATGAAATATGGCATGGTGTCATGACATGGCACCAACATGCTGCGGTAAAAAAGTTCGCCGAATTGGGACAAGCTTTTGTGTAAGCTTCTTGCAAATCGTAGCTTCTCTCAAGAAGGCTTGTGGTTCTGAGAGGGAACTTGTCACCTCCGTGTGCGAAACGAGATACGTACACTGCTTTCTCCCGCCTCAATTTTTTTACACAGGAATATTAGACCAAATAGAAGTATCGTGCTAAATTTTGGAATTGTTCCGGGTTCGTTTGGCTTTTTTATACATTAATTGAGTTTCTGCACATTTAATGTGCATAATTCAAATTTGAATTACAAGCACATGCTCCAGTGCACCTAAGTTGGTTGATAAATCACATGTGTGTCCTTGGGTGAATTTCTAGGTCCCATGCAAGAAATAGGAATGAAATTTAAACATTTGGGCGTTGTGGCTCGGCCGGAAAGATTGAGAAACTTGGTTTTTTAATTCCTGTAAATTGAAAACACGCATGAAAATCATGAAACTTGGCATGGTGTCATGACATGACACCAACATGTTGCGGTAATTTTTTTGGCCGAATTGGGCCAAGCTTTTGTGTAAGCTTCTTGCAAACCGGAGCTTCCCTCAAGAAGTCTCGTGGTTCTGAGAGGGAACGTGTCACCTCCGTGTGCGAAACGAGATACGTACACTGCCTTCTCCCGCTTTAATTTTTTTACACAGGCAGATTAGACCAAATATAAGTATCATGCTAAATTTTGGAATTATTCCGGGTTCGTTTGGCCTTTTTTATACATTAATTGAGTTTATGTGCATTTAATGTGCATAATTCAAATTTGAACTACATCCACATGCTCCAGTGCACCAAAGTTGGTTGAAAAATCACATGTGTGTCCTTGGGTAAATTTCTAGGTCCCATGCAAGAAATGAGAATGAAACTAAAACATCTGGGCGTCGTGGCTCGGCTGGAAAGATTGAGAAACTTGGTTTTTTAATTCCTGTAAATCCAAAACACGCCTGAAATCATGAAACTTGGCATGGTGTCATGACATGGCACCAACATGCTGCGGTAATTTTTTTGGCCGAATTGGGACAATCTTTGGTGTAAGCTTCTTGCAAACTGGAGCTTCCCTCAAGAAGACTCGTGGTTCCGAGAGGGAACATGTCATCTCCGTGCGCGAAACGAGATACGTACACTACCTTCTCTCGCCTTAATTTTTTTACACGGATAGATTAGACCAAATAGAACTATCTTGCTAAATTTTTGAATTATTCCAGATTCATTTAGCCTTTTTTATACAGTAATTAAGTTTATACGCATTTAATGTGTATAATTCAAATTTGAACTACAAACACATGCTCCAGTGCACCAAAGTTGGTTGAAAAATCACATGTGTGTCCTTCCGTGAATTTCTAGGTCCAATGCAAGAAATGAGAATGAAATCCAAACATTTGGGCATCATGGCTCGGACAGAAAGATTGAGAAACTTGTTTTTTTAATTCCTGTAAATCAAAAACACGCCTGAAAATCATGAAACTTGGCATGGTGTCATGACATGGCACCAACATGTTGCGATATTATTTTTTGCCGAATTAGGACAAGCTTTGGTGTAAGCTTCTTGCAAACCAGAGCTTCCCTCAAGAAGGCCCGTGGTTCCGAGAGGGAACGTGTCACCTCCGTGCGGGGAACGAGATACGCACACTGCCTTCTCCCGCCTTAATATTTTTAAACAAGTAGAATAGACCAAATATAAGTATCATGCTAAATTTTGGAAGTATTCCGGGTTCATTTGGCCTTTTTTATACATTAATTGAGTTTCTGCATATTTAATGTGCATAATTCAAATTTGAACTTCAAGCACATGCTCCAGTGCACCAAAGTTGGTTGAAAAATCACATGTGTGTTCTTGGGTGAATTTCTAGGTCCCATGCAAGAAATGGGAATGAAATTCAAACATCTGGGCGTCGTGGCTCGGCCGGAAAGATTGAGGAAACTTAGTTTTTTAATTCCTGTAATTCCAAAACACGCCTGAAAATCATGAAACTTGACATGGTGTCATGACATGGCACTAATATGCTGTAGTAATTTTTTTGGCCGAATTGGGACAAGGTTTGGTGTAAACTTCTTGCAAACCGGAGCTTTCCTCAAGAAGGCTTGTGGTTCCGAGAGGTAACGTGTCACCTCTGTGTGCGAAACGAGATACCTACACCGCCTTCTCCCACCTTAATTATTTTACACATGAAAATTAGACCAAATAGAAGTATCATGCTACATTTGGAATTATTCCAGGTTCGTTTGGCCTTTTTTACATTAATTGAGTTTCTGCGCATTTAATGTGAATAATTCAAATTTGAAATACAAGCACATGCTCCAGTGCATCAAAGTTGGTTCAAAAATCACATGTGTGTCCTTGGGTGAATTTCTAGGTCACATGCAAGAAATGGTAATGAAATTCAAACATCTGGGTGTCGTGGCTCGGCCGGAAAGATTGAGAAACTTGGTTTTTTAATTCCTGTAAATCCAAAACACGCCTGAAAATCAAGAAACTTGGTATGGTGTCATGACATGGCACCAACATGCCGCAGTAAATTGTTTGGCAGAATTGGGACAAGCTTTGGTCCAAGCTTCTTGCAAACCGGAGCTTCCCTCAAGAAGGCTCGTGGTTCCGAGAGCGAAGTGTCACCTCCGTGTGTGAAACGAGATACGTACACTACCTTCTCCCGCCTTAATTTTTTTACACAAGCAAATTAGACCAAATAGAAGTATCGTGCTTAATTTTGGAATTATTCCGGGTTCGTTCGGCCTTTTTTAGACATTAATTGAGTTTTTGCGCATTTAATGTGCATAATTCAAATTTCAACTACAAGCACATGCTCCAGTGCATCTAAGTTGGTTGAAAAATCACATGTGTGTCCTTGTGTGAATTTCTAGGTCCCATGCAAGAAATAGGAATGAAATTCGAACATCTTGGTGTTGTGGCTTGGCCGAAAAGATTGAGAAACTTGGTTTTTTAATTCCTGTAAATCAAAAACATGCCTGAAAATCATGAAACTTGGCATGGTGTCATGACATGGCACCAACATGTTGTGGTAATTTTTCTAACCGATTTGCAAAGGCGCACACATTAACAATCAACAAAGTCATTTTACAACAAGTGATGTCAGGTTACAAATCGGAAACAGAAGTATTATTGAAATCGTGGGCGTTCTATTTACCAATTATGTGCTGCCACACATCCCATTTTTTATTGGCTAGGAGGTGCCGTACGGGGTACCTATTTGAGTATGGGAGGCGTGCGATCAGACCCCTACGCGTGCTCATCGGGAGGAGAGCCCTTTGACTGCTACCCGCCGTGCACCTCCCTCCCAACGTCTCCATTAATGGCGCCCGAGCCCCTGTTCTACGGCGTGGCTATATGTCTCACTGGACCGAGATTTAAGAGAAAGAAATGAAAATCTGAAAAGAAAGTTTTGCACGGATGTTAATGTAAGATCTGACGGACCTATATAGCATCAACTGCGACTTATAGCAAGCATGATGAATATAAGAACGATGACAGTGGATAATAATTATCTTACATATTTAGGAACATAATTAAAAAAGCCACATGCGGTAATGCCCGAAATACACAAGGGCAAAAGAAGAAGGAAGACAACGATCTGGCTCGCTGATCTCTACATTGCTGCAGGCCGTGGGAACTAGTCTCCGCGGCGAGCGGCGATGAGCTCTTTCTTGTCCTCAAGATGCTGCTTGACAGCATCCACACATTCCTCCACTAGCCTTCTGCGCTCGATGCGCAGCATGGCATTCTCGTCCATAAGTTTCTCGACGATGACGTCGGTTCTCTTCAATAAGGCAGCGGTCTCCTCCTGCTGCTCCACACTTCCGACGATCGTCGCCTCAGCAGGTCGTGCTCGGCCCAGAGCTTCGCATTGCTCTCATTTAGTTGCCAGATGACGCCGACAAAAGTGGCTTTCATGTCGTCCTGCAACCTCGCCCAGCCAGAGATCTGATCCATCTGGCTATGGACGATCGCATGCATGCACCTATAAGAGTCCTCGCCTGCCCGCGAGACATTTTCTCAGGCTGCCGCGGCGCGGGAGGACATCTCTGCTGTATTCGCGGCGCGGCGGGACATCTCTTCAGCTTCCGCGGTGCGGCCGGACCAGTCTGCCGCATCAACGGCGTGGCGGGACCTGTGTGCTACTTCGGCGGCATGGCCGGACCTCTATGCTGCTACGGCCGTGCGGCGGGACATGCCGGCTGCGTTCACAGCAAGGCGGGACATCTCTCGTGCTTCCGCTTCCATGATCGCATCTCCCTGGTGGCAATCTCTCGACCCAGAACTCACACTAGCCATGGCAGACGCAAAGGGAACAATGATGAATGACTTTGTTTTTGTGGATGAGGAGTTGAGGAGGAATGTGCAGTCATCTTGGAGTAGTAGTATTTATAACCGAGTAGTAATACGCTCCTAAGTGGGAAACCATTTAGGTTTTGATCGGTGTGAACAGGTTTGCAATTTGGAATGTGATGGGACGCATGCTCAAAATGTTGGGGAACGTTGCAGAAAACAAAAAATTTCCTACGGTTTCACCAAGATCCATCTAGGAGTTCATCTAGCAACGAGTGATCGGATTGCATCTACATACCTTTGTAGATCACGCGCGGAAGCGTTCAAAGAACGGGGATGAGGAAGCCGTACTCGATGTGATCCAAATCACCGGAGATCCTAGCGCCGAATAGACGGCACCTCCGCGTTCAACACACGTACGGTCAGCGTGACGTCTCTTCCTTCTTGATCCAGCAAGGGGGAAGGAGAGGTTGAGGAAGATGGCTCCAACAGCAGCACGACGGCGTGGTGGTGGTGGAGCTGCAGTACTCCGTCAGGGCTTCGCCAAGCTCTATGCAGGAGGAGGAGGTGTTGGAGAGGGAGAGGGAGGCACCAAAGGCGTGGGGTGAGAGGCCCTCCTTCCCCCCCCCCATTATATATAGGGAGCCTAGGGGGGCGCTGGCCCTAGGAAATGCAATCTCCTAGGGGGGCGGCCAAGGGGTGGGGGGCTTGCCCCCCAAGCAAGGGGGCGCCCCCTTTAGGGTTTCCCCTACCCTAGGCGCATGGGCCCTAGGGGAAAGTGGCGCCCCAGCCCACTTTGAGCTGGATCCCTTCCCACTTTATCCCATGGGGCCCTCTGGGATAGGTGGCCCCACCCGGTGGACCCCCGGGACCCTTCCGGTGGTCCCAGTACAATACCCGTGACCCCGAAACTTGTCCCGATGGCCGAAATAGCACTTCCTATATATAATTCTTTACCTCCGGAACATTCCGAAACTCCTCGTGACGTCCTGGATCTCATCCGGGAATCCGAACAACTTTCGGGTTACTGCATATACATATCCCTACAACCCTAGCGTCACCGAACCTTAAGTGTGCAGACCCTACGGGTTCGGGAGACATGTAGACATGACCGAGATTGCTCTCCGGTCAATAACCAACAGCGGGATCTGGATACCCATGTTGGCTCCCACATGCTCCGCGATGATCTCATCGGATGAACCATGATGTCGAGGATTCAAGCAACCCCGTATACAATTCCCTTCGTCAATCGGTATGTTACTTGCCCGAGATTCGATCGTCGGTATCCCAATACCTCGTTCAATCTCGTTACCGGCAAGTCACTTTACTCGTACCGTAATGCATGATCCCGTGACCAGACACTTGGTCACTTTGAGCTCATTATGATGATGCATTACCGAGTGGGCCCAGTGATACCTCTTCGTCAAACGGAGTGACAAATCCCAGTCTTGATCCGTGTCAACCCAACAGACACTTTCGGAGATACCCGCAGTATACCTTTATAGTCACCCAGTTACGTTGTGACATTTGGTACACCCAAAGCACTCCTACGGTATCCGGGAGTTACACGATCTCATGGTCTAAGGAAAAGATACTTGACATTGGAAAACTCTAGCAAACGAACTATACGATCTTGTGCTATGTTTAGGATTGGGTCTTGTCCATCACATCATTCTCCTAATGATGTGATCTCGTTATCAATGACATCCAATGTCCATAGTCAGGAAACCATGACTATCTGTTGATCAACGAGCTAGTCAACTAGAGGCTTACTAGGGACATGTTGGTGTCTAAGTATTCACACATGTATTACGATTTCCGGATAACACAATTATAGCATGAATAAAAGACAATTATCATGAACAAGGAAATATAATAATAATCCTTTTTATTATTGCCTCTAGGGCATATTTCCAATAGTCTCCCACTTGCACTAGAGTCAATAATCTAGTTACACTGTGATGAATCGAACACCCATGGAATTCTGGTGTTGATCATGTTTTGCTCTAGGGAGAGGTTTAGTCAACGGATCTGCTACATTCAGGTCCATATGTACTTCACAAATATCTATGTCTCCATCTTGAACATTTTCACGAATGGAGTTGAAGCGACGCTTGATGTGCCTTGTCTTCTTGTGAAACCTGGGCTCCTTGGCAAGAGCAATAGCTCCGGTGTTGTCACAGAAGAGCTTGATCGGCCCCGACGCATTGGGTATGACTCCTAGGTCGGTGATGAACTCCTTCATCCAAATTGCTTCATGCGCTGCCTCCGAGGCTGCCATGTACTCCGCTTCACATGTAGATCCCGCCACGACGCTCTGCTTGCAACTGCACCAGCTTACTGCCCCACCAATCAAAATATACACGTATCCGGTTTGTGACTTAGAGTCATCCAGATCTGTGTCGAAGCTAGCATCAACGTAACCTTTTACGACGAGCTCTTCGTCACCTCCATAAACGAGAAACATTTCCTTAGTCCTTTTCAGGTACTTCAGGATATTCTTGACCGCTGTCCAGTGTTCCTTGCCGGGATTACTTTGGTACCTTCCTACGAAACTCACGGCAAGGTTTACATCAGGTCTGGTACACAGCATGGCATACATAATAGAACCCATGGCTGAGGCATAGGGGATGACACTCATCTCTTCTATATCTTCTGTCGTGGTCGGACATTGAGCTGAGCTCAATTTCACACCTTGCAACACAGGCAAGAACCCCTTCTTAGACTGATCCATATTGAAATTCTTCAATATCTTATCAACGTATGTGCTTTGTGAAAGACCTATGAGGCGTCTTGATCTATCTCTGTAGATCTTGATGCCTAATATATAAGCAGCTTCTCCAAGGTCCTTCATTGAAAAACTCTTATTCAAGTAGGCCTTAATGCTGTCCAAAAGCTCTATATCATTCCCCATCAAAAGTATGTCATCTACATATAATATGAGAAATGCTACAGAGCTCCCACTCACTTTCTTGTAAACGCAGGCTTCTCCATAAGTCTGCATAAACCCAAACGCTTTGATCATCTCATCAAAGCGAATGTTCCAACTCCGAGATGCTTGCACCAGCCCATAAATCGAGCGTTGGAGCTTGCACACCTTGTCAGCATACTTAGGATCGACAAAACCTTCCGGCTGCATCATATACAATTCTTCCTTAAGGAAACCATTAAGGAATGCCGTTTTGACATCCATTTGCCATATTTCATAATCATAGAATGCGGCAATTGCTAACATGATTCGGGCGGACTTCAGCTTTGCTACCGGTGAGAAAGTCTCATCGTAGTCAACCCCTTGAACTTGTCGATAACCCTTAGCGACAAGCCGAGCTTTATAGATGGTCACATTACCATCTGCGTCTGTCTTCTTCTTAAAGATCCATTTATTTTCTATGGCTCGCCGCTCTACGGGCAAGTCAGTCAAAGTCCATACTTCATTTTCATACATGGATCCTATCTCGGATTTCATGGCTTCCAGCCATTTTTCGAAATCCGGGCCCGCCATCGCTTCTTCATAGTTCGAAGGTTCACCATTGTCTAACAACATGATTTCCAAGAAAGGGTTGCCGTACCAATCTGGTGCTGAACGTGTCCTTGTGGACCTTCGAATTTCAGAAGGAGCTTGATCAGAAGTATCTTGATCATCATCATTAACTTCCTATCTAGTCGGTGCAGGCACCTCAGGAACATTTTCTTGAGTTGCGCCATTTTCCGGTTCAAGAGGTAATACTTCATCAAGTTCTACTTTCCTCCCACTTACTTCTTTCGAGAGAAACTCCTTCTCTAGAAAGGATCCATTCTTGGCAACAAAGATCTTGCCTTCGGATCTGAGGTAGAAGGTATACCCAATAGTTTCTTTAGGGTATCCTATGAAGACGCATTTTTCCGACTTGGGTTCGAGCTTTTCAGGTTGAAGTTTCTTGACATAAGCATCGCATCCCCAAACTTTTAGAAACGACAGCTTAGGTTTCTTCCCAAACCATAATTCATACGGTGTCGTCTCAATGGATTTCGACGGAGCCCTATTTAAAGTGAATGCGGCAGTCTCTAAAGCATAGCCCCAAAAAGATAGCGGTAAATCGATAAGAGACATCATAGATCGCACCATATCTAATAGAGTGCGATTACGATGTTTGGACACACCATTACGCTGAGGTGTTCCAGGCGGCATGAGTTGTGAAACTATTCCACATTTTCTTAAGTGTGTGCCAAACTCATGACTCAAGTATTCTCCTCCACGATCTGATCGCATGAACTTGATTTTCCTGTCACGTTGATTCTCAACCTCACTCTGAAATTCCTTGAACTTTTCAAAGGTCTCAGACTTGTGTTTCATCAACTAGACATACCCATATCTACTCAAGTCATCAATGAGGCTGAGAACATAACGATAGCCACCGCGAGCCTCAACACTCATTGGACCACACACATCAGTATGTATGATTTCCAATAAGTTGGTTGCTCGCTCCATTGTTCCTGAGAACGGAGTCTTGGTCATTTTACCCATGAGGCATGGTTCGCACGTGTCAAATGATTCGTAATCAAGAGACTCTAAAAGTCCATCAGCATGGAGCTTCTTCATGCGTTTGACACCTATGTGACCAAGGCGGCAGTGCCACAAGTATGTGGGACTATCATTATCAATCTTACATCTTTTGGTACTCACACTATGAACATGTGTAGCATTATGCTCGAGATTCATTAAGAATAAACCATTCACCATCAGAGCATGACCATAAAACATATCTCTCATATAAATAGAACAACCATTATTCTCGGATTTAAATGAGTAGCCATCTCGAATTAAACGAGATCATGATACAATGTTCATGCTCAAAGCTGGCACTAAATAACAATTATTAAGGTTTAAAATTAATCCCGAAGGTAAATGTAGAGGTAGTGTGCCGACGGCGATCACATTGACCTTGGAACCATTCCCGACGCGCATCGTCACCTCGTCCTTCGCCAGTCTCCACTTATTCCGCAGCTCCTGTTTTGAGTTACAAATGTGAGCAACCGCACCGGTATCAAATACCCAGGAGCTACTACGAGTAATGGTAAGGTACACATCAATTACATGTATATCACATATACCTTTCGTGATGTCGGCCTTCTTGTCCGCTAAGTATTTGGGGCAGTTCCGCTTCCAGTGACCACTTCCCTTGCAATAAAAGCACTCAGTCTCGGGCTTGGGTCCATTCTTTGGCTTCTTCCCGGCAGCTTGCTTGCCGGGCGCGGCAACTCCCTTGCCGTCCTTCTTGAAGGCTTTCTTACCCTTGCCCTTCTTGAACTTAGTGGTTTTATTCACCATCAACACTTGATGTTCCTTTTTGACTTCTACCTCTGCTGATTTCAGCATTGCAAATACTTCAGGAATGGTCTTTTCCATCCCCTGCATATTGAAGTTCATCACAAAGCTCGTGTAGCTCGGTGGAAGCAACTGAAGGATTATGTCAATGACCGCGTCATCCGGGAGATTAACTCCCAGCTGAGTCAAGGGTTATGCAACCCAGACATAGTGAGTATGTGCTCACTCATAGAACTGTTTTCCTCCATCTTACAGCTGAAGAACTTCTCGGAGACTTGATATCTCTCGACCCGGGCATGAGCTTGGAAAACCATTTTCAGCTCTTCAAACATCTCATATGCTCCGTGTCTCTCAAAACGCTTTTGGAGCCCCGGCTCTAAGCTGTAAAGCATGCCGCACTGAACGAGGGAGTAGTCATCGGTACGTGCCTGCCAAGCGTTCGTAACATCTTGTTCTGCAGGGAGAACAGGTGCGTCACCTAGCGGTGCTTGTAGGACATAATCTTTCTTGGCAGCTATGAGGATGATCCTCAGGTTCCGGACCCAGTCCGTGTAGTTGCTGCCATCGTCTTTCAGCTTGGTTTTCTCTAGGAACGCGTTGAAGTTGAGGACTACGTTGGCCATTTGATCTACAAGACATACTGTAAAAAATTTAGACTAAGTTCATGATAATTAAGTTCATCTAATCAAATTATTCAATGAACTCCCACTTAGATAGACATCCCTCTAGTAATCTAAGTATAACATGATCCGAGTTAACTAGGCCGTGTCCGATCATCACGTGAGACGGACTAGGTAACATCGGTGAACATCTTCATGTTGATCGTATCTTCTATACGGCTCATGCTCGACCTTTCGGTCTTCTGTGTTCCGAGGCCATGTCTGCACATGCTAGGCTCGTCAAGTCAACCTAAGTGTTTGCATGTGTAAATCTGTCTTACACCCGTTGTATGTGAACGTTGGAATCTAACACCCGATCATCACGTGGTGCTTCGAAACAACGAACCGTCGCAACGGTGCACAGTTAGGGGGAACACTTTCTTGAAATTATTATAAGGGATCATCTTATTTACTACCGTCGTTCTAAGTAAACAAGATGCAGAAACATGATAAACATCACATGCAATCAAATAATAATAGTGACATGATATGACCAATATCACATAGCTCCTTTGATCTCCATCTTGGGGCTCCATGATCATCTTGTCACCGGCATGACACCATGATCTCCATCATCATGATCTCCATCATCGTGTCTCCATGAAGTTGCTCGCCAACTATTACTTCTACTACTACGGCTAACCCGTTGTATGTGAACGTTGGAATCTAACACCCGATCATCACGTGGTGCTTCGAAACAACGAACTGTCGCAATGGTGCACAGTTAGGGGGAACACTTTCTTGAAATTATTATAAGGGATCATCTTATTTACTACCGTCGTTCTAAGTAAACAAGATGCAGAAACATGATAAACATCACATGCAATCAAATAATAAAAGTGACATGATATGACCAATATCACATAGCTCCTTTGATCTCCATCTTGGGGCTCCATGATCATCTTGTCACCAGCATGACACCATGATCTCCATCATCATGATCTCCATCATCATGATCTCCATCATCGTGTCTCCATAAAGTTGCTCGCCAACTATTACTTCTACTACTATGGCTAACACGTTTAGCAATAAAGTAAAGTAATTTACATGGCGTTTCTCAATGACACGCAAGTCATACAAAAAATAAAGACAACTCCTATGGCTCCTGCGGTTGTCATACTCATCGACATGCAAGTCGTGATTCCTATTACAATAGCATGAACATCTCATACATCACATATATATCATTCATCATTCATCACAACTTTGGCCATATCATATCACAAAGCACTTGCTGCAAAAACAAGTTAGACGTCCTCTAATTGTTGTTGCAAGTTTTACGTGGCTGAAATAGGGTTCTAGCAAGAACGTTTTCTTACCTACGTGAAAGCCACAACGTGATTTGTCAACTTCTATTTACCCTTCATAAGGACCCTTTTCATCAAATCCGATCCAACTAAAGTGGGAGAGACAGACACCCGCCAGCCACCTTATGCAACTAGTGCATGTCAGTCGGTGGAACCGGTCTCACGTAAGCGTACGTGTAAGGTTGGTCCGGGCCGCTTCATCCCACAATACCGTTGAAGCAAAATAAGACTAGTAGCGGCAAGAAAGTTGACAACATCTACGCCCACAACAAATTGTGTTCTACTCGTGCAAAAGGAACTACGCATAGACCTAGCTCATGATGCCACTGTTGGGGAACGTTGCAGAAAACAAAAATTTTCCTACGGTTTCACCAAGATCCATCTAGGAGTTCATCTAGCAACGAGTGATCGGATTGCATCTACATACCTTTGTAGATCACGCGCGGAAGCGTTCAAAGAACGGGGATGAGGAAGCGGTACTTGACGTGATCCAAATCACCGGAGATCCTAGCGCCGAACGGATGGCACCTCCGCGTTCAACACACGTACGGTCAACGTGACATCTCCTCCTTCTTGATACAGCAAGGGGGAAGGAGAGGTTGAGGAAGATGGCTCCAGCAACAGCACGACGGCGTGGTGGTGGTGGAGCTGCAGTACTCCGTCAGGGCTTCGCCAAGCTCTATGGAGGAGGAGGAGGTGTTGGAGAGGGAGAGGGAGGCACCAAAGGCGTGGGGTGACAGGCCCTCCTTCCCCCCCACTATATATAGGGAGCCTAGGGGGGCGGCGGCCCTAGGAGATGCAATCTCCTAGGGGGGCGGCGGCCAAGGGGTGGGGGGCTTGCCCCCCAAGCAAGGGGGCGCCCCCTTTAGGGTTTCCCCTACCCTAGGCGCATGGGCCCTAGGGGAAAGTGGCGCCCCAGCCCACTTTGGGCTGGATCCCTTCCCACTTTAGCCCATGGGGCCCTCCGGGATAGGTGGCCCCACCCGGTGGACCCCCGGTACCCTTTCGGTGGTCCCGGTACAATACCGGTGACCCCGAAACTTGTCCCGATGGCCGAAATAGCACTTCCTATATATAATTCTTTACCTCCGGACCATTCCGAAACTCCTAGTGACATCCTGGATCTCATCCGGGACTCCGAACAACTTTCGGGTTACTGCATATACATATCCCTACAACCCTAGCGTCACTGAACCTTAAGTGTGCAGACCCTACGGGTTCGGGAGACATGTAGACATGACCGAGATTGCTCTCCGGTCAATAACCAACAGCGGGATCTGGATACCCATGTTAGCTACCACATGCTCCTCGATGATCTCATCGGATGAACCACGATGTCGAGGATTCAAGCAACCCCGTATACAATTCCCTTCGCCAATCGGTATGTTACTTGCCCGAGATTCGATCGTCGGTATCCCAATACCTTGTTCAATCTCGTTACCGGCAAGTCACTTTACTCATACCGTAATGCATGATCCCGTGACCAGACACTTGGTCACTTTGAGCTCATTATGATGATGCATTACCGAGTGGGCCCAGTGATACCTCTCCGTCATACGGAGTGACAAATCCCAGTCTTGATCTGTGTCAACCCAACAGACACTTTCGGAGATACCCGCAGTATACCTTTATAGTCACCCAGTTACGTTGTGACGTTTGGTACACCCAAAGCACTCCTACGGTATCCGGGAGTTACACGATCTCATGGTCTAAGGAAAAGATACTTGACATTGGAAAACTCTAGCAAACGAACTATACGATCTTGTGCTATGTTTAGGATTGGGTCTTGTCCATCACATCATTCTCCTAATGATGTGATCTCGTTATCAATGACATCCAATGTCCATAGTCAGGAAACCATGACTATCTGTTGATCAACAAGCTAGTCAACTAGAGGCTTACTAGGGACATGTTGGTGTCTAAGTATTCACACATGTATTACAATTTCCGGATAACACAATTATAGCATGAATAAAAGACAATTATCATGAACAAGGAAATATAATAATAATCCTTTTTATTATTGCCTCCAGGGCATATTTCCAATACAAAATTTACTGACGGTTATAAGTGTGGCACTATTCCTGGAAGGCGTAACATGGGCACGTACGCCTTCTCGGCCGCGTACGTGGCATTTGCACCATATGGTGCACCGCAATAGGCAATGTCAGCACATGTCTTGTTCCAACAATCGTGCACGCTCGTTATTACCATCGCGCACGCTTCTTTTGATTAGAATGTGTGTGCCCGTCTAGCGCACACACATTGATCTATCTAACTGTTTCAGTTTATTGTGGCTAATCGTAAATAGTTCATCCATGTGAAGTGTATGCCATCAATCGTGGACACTTTGATCTGGCTGACTCATTTCTGTTATGTTGCCTAATCGCAAATAGTTAATCCTTCTGAAGCGTATGCCCTCAATCACACGCACCGTGATCTGGCTGACCATTTCTTTAATGTTGCCTAATCACAAACAGTTCATTCGAGTGAACTGTATGTTGTATATCACACACGCCTTCATCAGGCTGCCCGTTTCTTTTATTCTGCCTCATCGCAAATAGTTCATTGGACTGAACCATGTGCCCTGCATCACACACACAACTAAAATCTGAACCGTATTTGATGGCTTCGCCATCGTAAATGTTTTGCACCTTTTTTGACGGTTCTTTTACACCAATGTTTGTGATTATTGCATCACACACAGTTTCTTCGAAGGGTCTCTGATCGTGGTGTCGCGTTAGCAGCATCATGCAGTAGTGACTACTCATAAATGATAAACATGCTCATGATCATAGGGGTATTAAATAGCATATTCGATCTGAACATATAATCTTCCACCAAATAAACCATATAGTAATCAACTAAAGGATGTAATCAACACTACTAGTCACCCACAAGTACCAATCTATAGTTCCGGTAACAAGATTGAACACAAGAGATGAACTAGGGTTTGAGAGGAGATGGTGTTGTTGAAGATGTTAATGGAGATTGCCCTCCGCAAGATGGGAGAGCTGTTGGTGATAATGATGACGATGATTTTCCCCTCCGAGAGGGAAGTTCCTCCAACGGAATCGCTCCGCCGGAGGGCAAAAGTGCTCCTACCCAAGTTCCACCTTGAGGCGGAGGGGCTTCGTCCCGAAATTCCCCCTCTTATTTTTTCTAGGTCAAAATGACTTATATACAAAAAGATGGGCACTAGAGGTGGGCCGAGGAGGCCACAACCCCCCAAGGCGCGCCAGGGGGCCCTGGCGCGCCCAGGTGGGTTGTGCCCACCTGGTGGCCCCCCTCTGGTAGTTATTTGCTCCAACAATTCTTATATATTCCAAAAAAAATCCCCGTAAAGTTTCAGCTTGTTTGGAGTTGTGCAGAATAGGTAGTCTGACGTAGCTTTTTCAGGTCCAGAATTCTCCCCCTTGGTGTGTACCTTGCAAATTATGAGAGAAAAGGCATTAGAATTACTCCAAAAAGCATTATTATGGATAAAAACATCATAAATAACAGTAAGAAAACATGATGCAAAATAGATGTATCAGTGGCCCATAATGCCCTCCACCTCTTGGCCTTTTTAGGTTTGTTGATATTTAAATTAAATATAAAATGTCTAAATACTTATAGACCATTATATATATATATTATTTTTAACATCTCTCGAAACATTTTCCACCTATATATAATATCATAATACCCACTATTACCCGATATTCACCAAAACCCTTTCGGTGACCCCGAAACGCTTTTCGATCCTCTGGGAACTATTCTGAATATTCATGAAACAATTCCACAAATATATTCTCATGACTCCCGTCCTACTAACACCTATAAGATCGTGATTGCCTTAAGCTTGTGACCCTGTAGGTTCGATAACTCACAGACATGGACGAAATCGTTCGTTCAATGACCGACAGCGGGACCGTGGACGTCCATATTGGTCCCTGTGAGTACACGAATGATATTGGAGTGAACCTTTGGTTATCATGTGATGTTCCCTTTGCTTCGCGATACTTCACAAAACCCGGGATGCATCGGTATCCTCCTGAGTCATCACTATGCTCACTATACCAAAATCCTTGTTACCAGTTTTGTTCTTCTTTCTCGTTATTTTATTCAGGCATCCCCGTGAAGAAGTCACCTATGTCTGGCCATACGATGATTGATGTTGTCACACCGAGAGGGCCCTAAGAATGTCTCTCCATCATTGGAGGAGCAAATCCCACTCTCGAGCTATCCGGCCACTTGTCAAACTTTCCGATGAACCTATAAGTTATCATTATGATCATTGTGTTACATGTTATGTTTGAGCAACCCCAAAGCCCACCGTAAGTAAGAAGTGACCACGATACTCTCATGGTGTAAGGAGCAAGATCACAAGTTAACACTCCGTGTTATTAAAATTGATTATAGACGATATTAATCCAATTCACAACAAACTAGTTTGGGTCGATTCAATATGATCGTTCTTCCAACATCACAATCTCAATGTTACTTTAGGACTATCATTACACTTAACGATATCCTAAGATCCAGAAAACATGATCACCAACAACACTTGAGGTAGTCCCAGAGGAAAGACTAGGAGCCTTCAATTTAACCGTTTATCATTCCACACGTGCATATGAGTTTTCCACTGAATCGCATATTTCAGGACCATAGCAGTTATAGCATAGAATATAAACTCTTTAGCTATGAATATGGAAATATGAAAATACAAATATTATTGCCTCTATGGCATATTTCCAATGGTCTCCCACTTGCACCGGAGTCAGTAATCTAGTTGGATGTTTATATAACTCCAATGGCTATCTGGTGTAGTACATGCTTTGCTAATGGTAGATCCTTCGTCACTGGATCTAATATTCTCCCAATCCTAATGTTATTTGTGTCGGTAATATCTGGTACTTTTGTGTAATTCTTTTTTTTACATTAATGGTAGCACTATATCCCTATATAGTCCATTCTACTATAACGCTATATCTCCATATAGTTCAATTGATATATCTTCATATAGTCAATATTCATTTGGAATTACATCGTTATTTATCAATAAACCTTTTATTGATCCAGATTACATCCTATTGAATAACTTCTCAAGTCTCAATCTATATCATTTATAGATCCACAATTTATGTTCGTTTCTGAAGATTATTATAGCCCGATACATGTCAGTCATGAAGTTGTCTTTGTGTAACCTTTATAAGAAATATTTTGTGTAACTATTTACAACAATCTCTTCATCTCATCCAAGGATAAGAATCAAAACTTTTGTCCAATTGAGGTACTTAATCTTTAAGCAATTACCCTAGTGAATGTTTCCCGGATCATTATGGCACTTGCTACTAACGATTAGTTCATGCGAAAACGTATGGCTTTGTACATTTGATAGCACATATGATGAATTCAATTTGAATCAAATTGAACTATGTTCATCCACATATGTTGATCAACTATTGATTTATGCATAGTGTTACACTATGTGACATTTTGAGAAAATATATTCTCCTTTTAAACTTCTTTAAAACTTTGTTATAGTACATGTTTTTTGTATAATCAGAAGTTCCAATCTATCTATATAGATTGTCATCCAATTATTCTAAGTCCCTTTTAGAAACATGAGTTTAATCTTTGTGCTAATATACTTTATATTATTTTTGATCAGGTGATATGTCATACATATGTAAGATCAGAAATTTAGAGCTTCCACCTAAACTTCTTGTATCCATAAGTTGTTGATAAAATTTTAAATTCTCCAATTTCTTTACCAAATTCCAGCTACTTGATATATTATTTCAAATCATACTCATTATTTGAAATATATATATATATATATATATATATATATCATTCTGGTATTCATGACAAAACATTTTCATTGTATCTTATGTACATCCTTTTGAAATCACTTTTCAAACTAGTTTTGTTACTCATCTGTCAGACATCAATAACACTCACCATTGTAATCCAGTAATACTTTTAGTATTCTACTGACAAGAAGATTTGACAAGATCAATTCTTCAATTCCTACAAAACTCTTTTGTAATACTTTTCTTTCAGGATCCTTATCCATGAATAATCGGAGATCCATTTATACACCTTCTAAAGGTTTCTCCAAGTTCAAAACTTTCTCCTTGCATATGGACTTCACTTTGGATTTAGATGGCTTGGGTAATGCCTATCTTAGCTTGGTGCCATCACTGCTTCCTCATAGTGCGTTGGTTTCATCTTCTTTTAAGATAAAATATTTAGTAGATTCAATAATCTTCCTGACCTTTGCATTCTATTACAGTCTTAACTGAATCTCCACATCTAATGTAGCAATTTCTTTGCTTAGCTTTATAATACAAAATATTCCAGAACATTTCTGGTTTAGTCTTGTTATAAATTTAAGCCAATGATTAATTATTTCAATGAGATGTATCATCCTCCCACTTCCTCTTTAAAAGATTGTGGATGTCGCCCAAAGGGGGGTGAATAGGCGCTTTAAAATAATTACGGTTTAGGCTTGAACACATGCGGAATAAACCTAGCGGTTAATTTGTCAAGCACGAAACCTACAACAACTAGGCTCACTTGTGTGCACCACCAACTTATGCTAAGCGAGATAAACAACTAAGTGATAGCAAGGTATATAACATGAAACGCTATGGCTATCACAAAGTAAAGTGCATAAGTAAAGGGCTCAGGTAAGATATAACCGAGGCACGCGGAGACGAGGATGTATCCCAAAGTTCACACCCTTGTTGATGCTAATCTTCGTTTGGAGCGGTGTGGAGGCACAATGCTCCCCAAGAAGCCACTAGGGCCACCATAATCTCCTCATGCCCTCGCACAATGCAAGATGTCATGATTCCACAAAGGGACCTCTGAGGACGGTCACCGAACCCGTACAAATGGAGACCCTTGGGGTGGTCACCGAACCCGTACACTTTGGCAACCCATGAGGGCGGTCACCGGAACCTGTACAAATTGCTCGGGGCGATCTCCACAACCTAATTGGAGACCACGACGCTTGCCTGGAGCTTTACACCATAATGATTGAGCTCTGAAGCACCACCAACCATCTAGGACGCCCAAGCACCCAATAGGAAGCTCTAGGGTACCAATCACCCAAGAGTAATAAGCTCTCAACTTCACTTCCATCTATCTATGTGGAGAACTCAAACCTATGCACCAAATGCAATGGCAAGGGCACACGGAGTGCTCAAGTACCTCACTCTCAAATCCCACCAAAGCAATGAAAGCTATGAAGGAAAATGAGAGGAAGAACAAGAAGGAGAACACCAAGAACTCCAAGAACTAGTTCCAAAGGGTTCCCCTCACATAGAGGAGAAAGTGATTGGTCGAAATGTGGATCTAGATCTCCTGTCTCCCCCCCCCCCCCCCCTCCAAAAAAAACTAGCAAGAATCCATGAAGGGATTGAGAGATAGCAAGCTCGAAGAAGGTGAACAATGAGGGAAGAACACGAGGTAGAAGGATACATTGCAATGGAGAAGAAGACTCCCTTTTATAGGCCTCCCCAAATCCAACCGTTATGCACTCTTCCCGTGCTCAAGCGGTAGTACTAGGGGCAGTGCACAAAAGTTCATAGAACTGAGGTCGTTAGTGCCGCCGGGAGCGGTACTACCGTGCTACATCCGCTCTACTGCCGCTTAGGCAAAGAAGGCAACCGAAACAAGCATAGAAGAAAAAACCTAAGCGGTACTAGGAGCGGTAGTAGACAGCGGAAGTATCGCAAAATCAGAGCTGCCATGTCCTCGACGCTGTGGTCGACTGTTTGATGTTGTTTTGTTGGTCGGTGCTCCCTCTCGGCGGTTGTGTCGTTGATTGTGTTGTGATATTGTTTGTGGTCAGGTCGTCTGTGCCCCGTGTGCCTCATTTTTAAATAAAAAAAGATGGCAAAAAAAGGTCAGGCGGAGAAATATGCATTGGTTACAATTTGTTTTTGCCACTACACTTTTTACCTTCTTGAGAACTACCAGTAGCTGAATTTAGAAGAAAAACAATTAAAAGAATATGAAGAAAAGGAACTAATCTCATCTCCTAAAGCTTACACATACACCCACACTAACCCATGAAGAACTTGTTTGTTGTTATTCTTCCTCTGCCGCTGACCAAAAATCAGAGCTCGGCGGGCGATATCTCTAATGTCTACGGTCCCCCTTTTTTTTCCTGCTTTTCTTTTAGTTTTCTCCTTTTCTTTTACCATCATCAATCGTCTGATGCAAAGAAGCAAGAAACGTCGAACTCAAACCCGTCCATCGAGAAGGCGTTCTCCTCCATCTCCATGGCGAGCGCCGGCATCGTCCCCGCGGCCACGAGCGCGGACACCACCTCGTCGTACTCAGACTGCGCCCTCCACTCCGCCTGGAACGGGTTCATGGAGAAGCGGTTCGAGTCCGAGGTTACCGGCGAGGGTTCAAGGGACGTCGACAGCGACGCGCCCTGTCCAAAGCAGTTCTCCGGCGTCGACGGCATGGAGAACGGGTAGTGCTCTTGCGGCGTCGTCAGCGCGCTCACCGCCTGCGAGGAGAAGCAGAAGGACGTGGTGGTGCCGCAGCCCTGATGACCCGTCGTCGCCGTGAGCCCCTCGGTGTTCACTGTCAGGCTCGTGCTCAGGTTCTGCAGATGCCTACGAGCGTCCGGGTTCTCCTCCGCCGGCTGCACCATGGCCGCCGCGGCGGCCACCGTCTTGTGAACGCAGGTGTGCTCGCCGTGGTAGATCACGTCGAAGAGCGCCGGGTCCTCGTCGGCGCGCTGCACCTGCTTGGTCGCCGCGCACCCCTGGGATTTGCGGTGCGTGCAGCGGTAGTACCCCCTGCATCGTTGCAAAGCTCAGGTCAGGGACAGCAAACAAAATCAGAACAATTCCTCTGGAACGGCTCAGTGGGATGCAACAGGTGTACTACTATCTGACTAGTGGATGCCGAACAATTGGCAACAGTGGAAAGGCTGCAACATTCACCAACTGAAAAGAACACCTCGAAGAAGAACCAGTGCCCAAATCCAAAAGCAAAAATCCCCGTGACCTCACAGAAAGCGAAAGCGGATGATTGTGGTGCCACTTGCCACTCGTGTAATTTAAACATGTGCGGATGTACCAACAGAAAATTACTAGAGTACCAACCTTGGGTGCTTGGCTCCAAGAATGTCCTTCTGGCCGTACTTCCTCCAGCTGTGGCCGTCGTCGACTGGGGTCTCCGCTCCTGCTCCCTCCGAGCTCACCCTGACCTGATGTTTCCGTTTCTCCATTGTCTTCCTGCAAATCCAAGAACAAAGCAAGCCTTAGAAATCTATACCAAAAGATCCATTAATTAATCGTGCCAAGCTCGAATAGTTTCATAAATAAAGTATGCACCTCTTCTTGTTGTTGGCATGGAAAGGCACGCCGGAGACGTCGCTCAGGGGGCTGGGCGTCGCGGAGAACGGCGGCGAGTCGAGGCCGGCGGCGGAGCGCTTCCGGCAGTCGAAGTGGCCGGACCTGATCATGCCGATGGACCTCTCGGTCACGGCGAAGATCTGGGCGGCCAGGCGCTTGCAGTGGTCGGGGCAGCCTCCCAGGTTGACGTCCAGCTGCCTCACCAGCTCCTTGATGTAGCCCAGCTCGGTCACCACAAGGCGGCTTCCTCCATTTTCATCCACGCTCTCCATCGCTCTGCGCTGCTAAATTTTTTGCCGCTGCAGAGCTCCCTGTCACAGAAACAAATTGCGCAGCGAGTGTGTGTGTGTCTGTGTAGAGGAAAGATCGAGATGTGATCGGAGAGTTGAGAAATGATGGTGAGTGAAGCGAAAGGAGGCGGTCTTATATAATGGGCAGCAAACCGCGTCTGGGTTAAGGTGAACAAACTGGAACAGTATTTTTGACCGGTGGGCTTAGTAGAGACTGTAATTTGATTGGCCCATCCCATGCCGGGTCGGGTTGCAAAGTTTCAGCTAACGGATCTCTACTGTTTTAAAACGATCTTACATGCAGGACCTTCAGCTTAAGACAGACTCATAAGTGATACGTATAAACAACTGGAGTATAAAATGCTTAGCAACACAACAAGCTTGAGTGGGCCTTTTTTTCGGACAAGACCACCAGGACGAAATGCAATGTAATTGGGATATGGTGTGCCGGCCTTATGAGCGTGAAGCGTGAAGGCCTCCATGTGCTTAACACTGCAAAGTTCGTGCACGCTTTGAGACTTACTCCCTCCGTTCCGAATTACTTGTCGCATGTATGGATATATCTAGATGTATTTTAGTTCTAGATACATCCATTTCTGCGACGAGTAATTTGGAACGGAGGGAGTAGATGGCATGATTTGAATGTGTAGAGAAATGATAGGATGCAACTCACTACATTCACGGGCATCCAGTGCCAATATATAGATGTACAGAGATATCATCACGTCCAAGATTAAACCCTAACCGAGACGGATAAAGATTAGAGTACATGTATATGTATGTGTACATAGGGTGCTCAACACCCCCCTCCCCCCTCCCCCCGGCGCAATCGAAGCATTGGCGTTGACGCACAGACTAGACCAAAACTCCTCGAAAAACCGACGTCGGCAACCCCTTCGTCATGGTATCCGCAAACTGCTGATAGGTAGGCACGTGAAAAACTCGAACGTGACCAAGAGCCACCTGCTCACGAACAAAGTGGATATCCAGCTCAATATGTTTTGTGCGACGATGATGAAAGGGGTTGGCGAAGAGGTAGACGGCGGAGACGTTGTCGCAATATACCCAGTGGCGGAGCCAAGAATTTGCTCCTTGGTATTCCTTGCAATAGAAATATAAGATAGAATTTTTTTGTGTGTGCAATAAGCTAGCAACATCAATGAGTTAATGACCTATATCAATATTAGTAGCAAAATATCCTTGTGGCAATATCAGTCTCAAAAAGTTAAGAAAGATTACAAAACAACAAAGGAAATTACAATATAACTCATTTTGTTCCTTAGTTGATTCTTAACATATTTCATTAGGAAAAATTATACCCTTTTAATGTTAGCAGTAGCCCGCGGCGTTTCTCCTTTGGGTAAAAAAAATCAAGAATTGGCCTCGCAAGCTTCTACTGTTTTTACGAAGAGTGATCGGCGCATTAGATACCTTCTCCGGAAGAGGTGTCGCAGATACGTAGGTGACGCCGCGAAGTAGTCTTGCATGAGCATCATGTTCGCGAGATGGCGGTTGCGAGGGATGCAAAAACGGCCGACAGTCGATCCTTGCCGTCTCCTTCTGTTCCTATCCTCGAGCTCCTTCACGGCGAGGACCACCACCACCATATGTTGTCAATTGTTCTCGATCAACGTCTCTATGTTCGATTCGTCGGACGAGGACGAATCCTCAAGAAAAAATTCCTCGCAAGGGCTCAAATCCATCTACAAATCGCAATGGAGCTCGCATGAACAGAAATCGTTTGCTAAATCAAACTTGAAGGGGTAGAAAAGGACTCACCGGTGGATCCAGGGCGGGCAGCGACTCGGTGGCGGTCGATCCGAGGCGGCGGCGACCCGAGGGCGGCTGGGCACGGCAGATACGGGGCGCCAGCGAAGCGGTGCACGGACGGCGACAGTGGCGAGTGGCTGCTGAATGGGGGAGGGAACACGCGCGTGCTGAAATTTCCGTCCCGCCAACTGCTTTACCACTATACATGACACCGATGGGGCGGGAGGGAACCTGTGTTTTCGCGGGTCGTGGTGGGGGGCGTGTGTGGCAATTTACCGCGTCCCTCAAAAAAAATTTAAGGTTCAAGGGTGTTTAAGGTGTCTGTCCAGGACGCTTTTTTCGGACAAAACTGTAAAAATTGGCGGTTATTTTACAGTTCGACGCGATATAAGGGGTCTGCTAGAGATGCTCTTAGTAGGTTGCTGACATGACGAGTACATAGAAGCATTTAGGGGAGCAGGCCAGGAAGGTACACATGGAGTGGATTGCATACAGGTTTCAACTTGTGGGCTATGGCTGGACCGATGTGTATATTGTATATACAATACATACATATATAATATTTTTCCTGCCAAAATCATTGGTATTCCATGAAATACCAAAGAAGACCCCTGGCTCCGCCAATGAATATACCATGGTGGCCTTGTCAATAGGACAAGAGAGCTCAGAGAGAAGTTGCCGAAGCCAGGAGCATTCAGCAAAGACGTTAGTGTTGGGTTTCGTAGTAATTTCAAAAAAATTCCTACGCACACGCAAGAACATGTGATGCATAGCAACGAGATGGGAGAGTGTTGTCTAGAGCGTATCCCCAAAACGATAGCGGTAAATCAGTAAGAGACATCATAGATCGCACCATATCTAGTAAAGTACGATTACGACGTTCGGACACACCATTACGCTGAGGTGTTCCGGGTGGCGTGAGTTGCGAAACTATTTCACAATTTTTCAAATATACACCAAACTCGTAACTCAAATATTCTCCTCCACGATCAGATCGTAGAAACTTTATTTTCTTGTTACGATGATTTTCAACTTCACTCTGAAATTCTTTGAACTTTTCAAATGTTTCAGACTTATGTTTCATTAAATAGATATACCCATATCTGCTTAAATCATCTGTAAAGGTGAGAAAATAACGATATCCGCCACGAGCCTCAATATTCATCGGACCACATACATCTGTATGTAAGATCTCCAACAAATCTGTTGCTCTCTTCATAGTACCGGAGAACGGTGTTTTGGTCATCTTGCCCATGAGGCACGGTTCGCAAGTACCAAGTGATTCATAATCAAGTGGTTCCAAAAGTCCATCAGTATGGAGTTTCTTCATGCGCTTTACACCGATATGACCTAAATGGCAGTGCCACAAATAAGTTGCACTCTCATTATCAACTCTGCATCTTTTGGCTTCAACATTATGAATATGTGTGTTACTACTATCGAGATTCAACAAGAATAGACCACTCTTTAAGGGTGCATGACCATAAAAGATATTACTCATATAAATAGAACAACCATTATTCTCTGATTTAAATGAATAACCGTCTCACATTAAACAAGATCCAGATATAATGTTCATGCTTAACGCTGGCACCAAATAACAATTATTTAGGTCTAATATTAATCCCGAAGGTAGATGTAGAGGTAGCGTGCCGACTGCGATCACATCGACTTTGGAACCGTTTCCCACGCGCATCGTCACCTCGTTCTTAACCAATCTTCGCTTAATCCGTAGTCCCTATTTCGAGTTGCAAATATTAGCAACAGAACCAGTATCAAATACCCAGGTGCTACTGCGAGCATTAGTAAGGTACACGTCAATAACATGTATATCACATATACCTTTGTTCACCTTGCCATCCTTCTTATCCGCCAAATACTTGGGGCAGTTCCGCTTCTAGTGACCAGTCTGCTTGCAATAGAAGCACTCAGTTTCAGGCTTAGGTCAAGGTTTGGGTTTCTTCTCTTGAATAGCAACTTTCTTGCCGTTCTTTTTGAAGTTCCCCTTCTTCTTCCCTTTGCCCTTTTTCTTGAAACTAGTGGTCTTGTTGACCATCAACACTTGATGCTCCTTCTTGATTTCTACCTCCGCAGCTTTCAGCATCGCGAAGAGCTCGGGAATAGTCTTGTTCATCCCTTGCATATTATAGTTCATCACGAAGCTCTTGTAGCTTGGTGGCAGTGATTGAAGAATTCTGTCAATGACGCAATCATCTGGAAGATTAACTCCCAATTGAATCAAGTGATTATTATACCCAGACATTTTGAGTATATGCTCACTGACAGAACTGTTCTCCTCCATCTTGCAGCTATAAAACTTATTGGAGACTTCATATCTCTCAATTCGGGCATTTGCTTGAAATATTAACTTCAACTCCTGGAACATCTCATATGCTCCATGACGTTCAAAACGTCGTTGAAGTCCCGATTCTAAGCCGTAAAGCATGGCACACTGAACTATCGAGTAGTCATCAGCTTTGCTCTGCCAGACGTTCATAACATCCGGCGTTGCTCCTGCAGCAGGCCTGGCACCCAGTGGTGCTTCCAGGATGTAATTCTTCTGTGCAGCAATGAGGATAATCCTTAAGTTACGGACCCAGTCCGTGTAATTGCTACCATCATCTTTCAACTTTGCTTTCTCAAGGAACGCATTAAAATTCAACGGAACAACAGCACGAGTCATCTATCTACAATCAAACATATACAAGCAAGATACTAATCAGGTACTAAGTTTCATGATAAATTTAAGTTCAGTTAATCAAATTAATTAAAGAACTCCCACTTAGATAGACATCCCTCTAATCCTCTAAGTGATTACGTGATCCAAATCAACTAAACCATAACCGATCATCACGTGAGATGGAGTAGTTTTCAATGGTGAACATCGTTATGTTGATCATATCTGCTATATGATTCACGCTCGACCTTTCGGTCTCCGTGTTCCGAGGCCATATCTGTATATGCTTGGCTCGTCAAGTATAACCTGAGTATTCCGCGTGTGCAACTGTTTTGCACCCGTTGTATTTGAATGTAGAACCTATCACACCCGATTATCACGTGGTGTCTCAGCACGAAGAACTTTCGCTACGGTGCATACTCAGGCAGAACACTTCTTGATAATTTAGTGAGAGATCATCTTATAATGCTACCGTCAATCAAAGCAAGATAAGATGCATAAAAGGATAAACATCACATGCAATCAATATAAGTGATATGATATGGCCATCATCATCTTGTGCTTGTGATCTCCATCTCCGAAGCACCGTCGTGATCACCATCGTCACCGGCGTGACACCTTGATCTCCATCGTAGCATCGTTGTCGTCTCGCCAAGCTTATGCTTCCACGACTATCACTACCGCTTAGTAATAAAGTAAAGCATTACATCGCGATTTCATTGCATACAATAAAGCGACAACCATATGGCTCCTGCCAGTTGCCGATAACTCGGTTACAAAACATGATCATCTCATACATTAAAATTCAGCATCATGTCTTGACCATATCACATCACAACATGCCCTGCAAAAACAAGTTAGACGTCCTCTACTTTGTTGTTGCAAGTTTTATGTGGCTGCTACGGGCTTAAGCAAGAACCAATATCACCTACGCATCAAAACCACAACGATAGTTTGTCAAATAGACTCCGTTTTAACCTTCGCAAGGACCGGGCGTAGCCATACTTGGTTCAACTAAAGTTGGAGAGACAGTCGCCCGCAAGCCACCTGTGTGCAAAGCACGTCGGGGGAACCGGTCTCGCGTAAGCGTACGCGTAAGGTTGGTCCGGGTCGTCTCGTCCAACAATGCCGCCAAACCAAAGTATGACATGTTGGTAGGCAGTATGACTTATATCGCCCACAACTCACTTGTGTTCTACTCGTGCATATAACATCAACATAAATAACCTAGGCTCGGATGCCACTGTTGTGTTTCGTAGTAATTTCAAAAAAAATCCTACGCACACGCAAGATCATGTGATGCATAGCAACGAGATGGGAGAGTGTTGTCTACGTACCCATGCAGACCGACTGCGGAAGCATTGACGCAACATAGAGGAAGTAGTCGTACGTCTTCACGATCCAACCGATCAAGCACCGAAACTACGGCACCTCCGAGTTCGAGCACACGTTCAGCTCGATGACGATCCCCGGACTCCGATCCAGCAAAGTGTCGGGGAAGAGTTCCGTCAGTACGACGGCGTGGTGACGATCTTGATGCACTACGGCAGCAGGGCTTCGCCTAAACTCCGCTACAGTATTATCGAGGATTATGGTGGCTGGGGGCACCGCACACGGCTAAGGAATAGATCACGTGGATCAACTTGTGTGTTCTAGGGTGCCTCTAGTACAAGGATAGAAGCCTTGTTCAATGGCTTCAGCTCTGGACCTGGGTTGAAGATTTTGTATAGGATGTCTCCCCACGGTCGCTTGATGGCATTCTTCTCAGCATACTCCTGGGTCACGAACCTGTACTTGAACCACTATTCTGCCCAATATCTTCGAATCCATTGGATTCGAGTTTTTCGCTGATTGTAGGGAGTAGGATCCCCCCCCCCCAATCCTAGTTGGAATAGGATTCACGGAGGGGGAAAAGAGAAAGAGGGGGCTGGCCACCTCTCCTAGTCCTAATAGGACTAGGGGAAGGGGGAGGCGCACAGCCCATGTAGGGCTGCCTCTTCTCTTTTCCACTAAGGCCCAACATGGCCCATTTAGCTCCCGGGGGGGTTCCGGTAACCTTCCCGGTACTCCGGTAAAATCCCGATTTCGCCGGGAACACTTCCAATATCCAAACATAGGCTTCCAATATATCAATCTTTACGTCTCGACCATTTCTCCTCGTCATGTCCGTGATCACATCCGGGACTCCGAACAACCTTCGGTACATCAAAATGCATAAACTCATAACATAACTGTCGTCGTAACCTTAAGCGTGCGGACCCTACGGGTTCGAGAACAATGTAGACATGACCGAGACACGTCTCCGGTCAATAACCAATAGCGGGACCTGGATGCCCATATTGGCTCCTACATATTCTACGAAGATCTTTATCGGTCAGACCGCATAACAACATACGTTGTTTCCTTTGTCATCGGTATGTTACTTGCCCGAGATTCGATCGTTGGTATCCAATACCTAGTTCAATCTCGTTACCGGCAAGTCTCTTTACTCGTTCCGTAATACATCATCTCACAACTAACATATTAGTTGTAATGCTTGCAAGGCTTATGTGATGTGCATTACCGAGAGGGCCCAGAGATACCTCTCCGACAATCGGAGTGACAAATCCTAATCTCAAAATACACCAACCCAACATGTACCTTTGGAGACACCTGTAGTACTCCTTTATAATCACCCAGTTACGTTGTGACGTTTGGTAGTACCCAAAGTGTTCCTCCGGTAAACGGGACTTGCATAATCTCATAGTTATAGGAACATGTATAAGTCATGAAGAAAGCAATAGCAACATACTAAACGATCGGGTGCTAAGCTAATGGAATGGGTTATGTCAATCAGATCATTCAACTAATGATGTGACCTCGTTAATCAAATAACAACTCATTGTTCATGGTTAGGAAACATAACCATCTTTGATTAACGAGCTAGTCAAGTAGAGACATACTAGTGACACTTTGTTTGTCTATGTATTCACACATGTATTATGTTTCCGGTTAATACAATTCTAGCATGAATAATAAACATTTATCATGATTATAAGGAAATAAATAATAACTTTATTATTGCCTCTAGGGCATATTTCCTTCAGTTAGCCACCGCGTGATACTCAACCTCAGCACTGGACCGAAAAATCGTGGGTTGTCCCTTGGTCAACTAGGAGATAAGTGATGGTCCAAGGTAGACACAATAACCGGAGGTGGAACACCGTGTGTTGGGGCAGCCAACGCAGTCTGCATTAGAGTATGCCACGATGTGTTGGGGAACGTAGTAATTTCAAAAATTTCCTACGCACACGCAAGATCATGGTGATGCATAGCAACGAGAGGGGAGAGTGTTGTCTACGTACCCTCGTAGACCGTTTGCGGAACCGTTATATCAACGTGGTTGATGGAGTCATACGTCTTCACGATCTGACCAATCCAAATACCGAAAGCACGGCACCTCCGAGTTCTGCAGACGTTCGGCTCGGTGACGTCCTCGCCTTCTCGATCCAGCAAGAGGGGCGAAGTAGTAGATGAGTTCCGGCAGCACGACGGCGTGGTGACAGTGTTGGTGAAGAACAATCTCCGTAGGGCTTCGCCTAAGCACTACGAAAACTATGACGGAGGATAAACTAGAGGGGACGGGGTTGCCGGCACACGGCTTGGTGTTTCTTGATGTGTCTTTGGTGCTAGCCCTGCCCCTCTATTTATATGTTGAGATCTGGGGTCGAAACTTGGAGCAAAAGCCTCCTCAAAGTCGGTTTTGCCTGAAAAGCAAGAGTCCCACTCGGACTCCAGGACCAAACGCCACAATCCTCGGCGTCTGGCCCAGACGCCATGGGCCTCGGCGTCTGGCCCAGGGCCAGACGCCAGGGTCTCCGGCGTTTGGCCCCCTGGCCTTCGTAAAACTCCTTTTGCACCGACTTATTGCCCCATGGGCCTGACCCCTTGGCCAAACCATATCATCCAATATATGAATCTTTACCTCCGGACCATTCGGGAGCTCCTTGTCATGTCCGTGATCTCATCCGGGACTCCGAACAACACTCGGTCACCAACATACATAACTCATATAATACTATATCGTCAACGAATGTTAAGCGTGCGGACCCTACGGGTTCGAGAACTATGTAGACATGACCGAGACACCTCTCTGGTCAATAACCAATAGCGGGACCTGGATGCCCATATTGGCTTCTACATATTCTACGAAGATCTTTATCGGTCAGACCGCATAACAACATACATTGTTCCCTTTGTCATCGGTATGTTACTTGCCCGAGATTCGATCGTCGGTATCTCAATACCTAGTTCAATCTCGTTACCAGCAAGTCTCTTTACTCGTTCCGTAATACATCATCCTGCAACTAACTCATTAGTTGCAATGCTTGCAAGGCTTATAGTGATGTGCATTACCGAGTGGGCCCAGAGATACCTCTCCGACAATCGGAGTGACAAATCCTAATCTCGAAATATGCCAACCCAACAAGTACCTTCGGAGACACCTGTAGAGCACCTTTATAATCACCCAGTTACGTTGTGACGTTTGGTGGCGTGTTCTTCCGGTAAACGGGAGTTGCATAATCTCATAGTCATAGGAACATGTATAAGTCATGAAGAAAGCAATAGCAACAAACTAAACGATCAAGTGCTAAGCTAACGGAATGGGTCAAGTCAATCACATCATTCTCCTAATGATGTGATCCCGTTAATCAAATGACAACTCATGTCTATGGTTAGGAAATATAACCATCTTTGATCAACGAGCTAGTCAGGTAGAGGCATACTAGTGACACTCTGTTTGTCTATGTATTCACACATGTATTATGTTTCCGGTTAATACAATTCTAGCATGAATAATAAACATTTATCATGATATAAGGAAATAAATAATAACTTTATTATTGCCTCTAGGGCATATTTCCTTCACGATGTCCATAGCTGCTGAAGCATGGAGCGAGAGGCCAAGATCCATAGTACCCCAAATGTAACGGAGAATCCGTTTTACTGCGGTCAAGTGAGCATCACGAGGTGAATGCATATGAAGGCATACCTGCTGCACCACGTACTGCAACTTCGGGCGAGTGAGCGTCAGGTACTATAGAGCACCAACAATCGAGCGGGGGTGGCCGCGGGTTTGCAATTAAGCATCCCGGCACGGTCAAGCAACTCATGAGCATACTTCCGCTGGTGAAGAAAGAACCCATCCACTCGTCGTACCACCTTGATATCGAGGAAGTAGTGTAGTGGACCTAAGTCCTTGATGGCGAACTCAGCGCGAATTTGATCAGTGAGCCATCGAAGAAGATCAGTAATGCACACTATTAAGATGACGTCGTTGATGTAGAGGAGCAAGTAGGCAGTCTCACGGCTGTAGGTTAGATTGAATTAGGCTGATGCCATGTAGAGAAATAATAGGATGCAACTCACGTATATTCACGGGCATCCAGTGCCAATATATAGATGTACAGAGATATCATCACGTCCAAGACTAAACCCTAATGAGATGGAAAGAGACATCAAAACTTTGTGTTTGCATGACCAACCCATGTGATGAGCATGACACTGTCCTCTTCTATGCCTGGACCACCATCGCCATTGAAGATGGAGCTAAAACTCCATTCTAGTAGGCACCTTAGATCAATAACCAGAAACCAAAGGAGATTGCACCTGTCATCTTCAACGCATCCACGAGAAAAAAAATGGAAGGTGAAGGAGGCTCTCAATGAGGACGCCTCGGTTCCAAAAATTAAGATCAACGTCAACTCCTCCTTAAGAGCACACCCGCCAATTTGTAGCCCTTTGGACCATCCTTTGTGACTTCCACTTGGACATCCATGCTGAAGATGATATTGTTTAGAAGAATACTTCTAGTTGTGTTTACTCCACGGCAACCGTGTACATGGTGCAATTTATGGGAACATTCTACTTCCCTACGGAACACGCTTGGGCCCCTTCCAAGGTCAAGTTCTTTGCATGGATGGCCACTCAAGATAGGATTAAACCACTGATACTTTGGCCAAAGGCGTATGGTCAAATTGCTATCTTTGCCCCTTATGCAAGCAAATGCAAGAGTCGGCTGCGCACCCCTCCTTCAAGTGTTGCTACACCATCCGCCTTTGGAACTTGATAAATGATTAGCTCCATCTCGATGGCTTTGACATTACCACTTGGCATCTTGAAAGATCCATCAATGACTGGTGGATCAAGCGGTCCAACCGAAGCACCCCCAATAGAAAGGCCATGTCATCTCTCACAATGCTCATTGATTGGACTATTTGGAATCAAAGGAACGCTCGAATCTCTCTCCACAAGAGCACGCAACCGATGGTTCTTGTAAACAACATTAAGGACGAGGTCCAATTATGGATAACCACTGACACGAAAAAAAATGAGAACAACTGTACTAGGAGTGTAATTCTTTTCGTGTTTGGGGACTTGTAACAGAACTCTTTCCTCCTCTTAACTAATATCTGAGAGGCAAATCTTTTGCCTCCATTTCAGAAAATATTCTAGTTGTTTCAACCAACATCGTCTTTACATCCCACGATTTAAGCGGAAGCATTCGGGCGGCCTCGGAAAATAATTTGGTCACCTCCCACATTGTAAAATCTGACTTAAGCCGTGTCCCCGGAATGTTTAATCACAAATCGATGTAGTAACAAAAATATTTCGCGGTCAAAAGTCTTCTTACATGTGAGCACTAATAGATTGTCCAGTGTTGCTCACACAATTGTGCGTCCAACGCAAACTGCCTTTATGTCTGGTCGCAATATAACTGAGGAGTGGTTGTCCTTCATGAGACGATTCAAGAGCTCCACACTAAGAAACTTGACGGGGTTATCTTTAAGGTGGACTTTGAAACGGCCTACGACAAAGAAAGTGTTTTTTTTCTTCAACAACCTCTTCAAATGAAAGGTTTTGTGGCTGAACGGAGGCAAGAAGTGGCTTGTTACGTTCCGTTCAGGGCGGGGGGATTAGGGTTAGGGTTAATGATAACATCGGTCACTACTTCTAAACTTAGAAGGGATTGAGGCAAGGTGACCCCATGTCGTTAATTTTGTTTAATATTGTGACATATGTTGGCTATTCTCATAACAAGGGCGAAAATCATCGTCTTGATGTTAGTGAGGTGTCCCCGCTTAGTACAACCACAATACGAGCAAACCTATACTGCGGGTGGACCAGTGCTCGTCTTGCCATTTGGAGAGACGGTTAACAACACATCACATGCGAAATGCACCAAACTGGGAGGAAATTACAAAATCGTGTCCATTTCCTCTTATATCCATCATATCTCCAACAAAATATCAAAATAAGGAGATTTATACATCTAGATCTTGTAAGTAATTTGTCATTACTAAGCATTATAAAGAGATATCATAAGATTTTCTTTAGAATATTAAAATTAAACTTGGAAAATGATGGGGTAAATTACACCCATCAACACTGGTAGTGATACGAAAAAAAAACCACTGGTGGTGACCATGCATCACCTCCACATCTCCACTGGCTCTTCATGCTAGAGACACAGGTAGACGCGTACCCGACCATCCACATCGGTTATTTTTATTTTGTACTCACGTTTCCATGCAGGTCATTTAGAGTCACTACTAACGGGTCACTACCAAAAATTGGCACGGGCCCGTTGAGCCGCTGGCACTCCCTGCCAACGCTGCAGGAATCTTAGACCAGAGAGGAGAGATCGATGTGGAATTTATAAGCTCAGTTGCCCGTGATGCTGACCAAATTCTAATGTTTTTATTGTTTTGTTGAGAAATCATGATGCTGACCAATTCAAGGTTGCCCCTTTGCATGCTTGAACAGGAACCACGGTAGCAGCTGGCCTTCGATCCAACCAACGGAGATATTTATCTATCCATGTATAGAAACTCTAATCTACGTAGGGTTCCTGAGAGAAGAAATTTTGTATCCCAAAGCTGGAGCATGTGCGCTCAAGTCTCAAGCATTTGTCCCGCCGTTATTCAGGCCCGGTCGATCAGTGGACTTTTCAAGTGGTATTATTAGAATAACTACTAAATTTCCGTCTTCGGCAAGAAGAATACTCCTACCTTGGTACATGGTACATTTTCCGTCTTCAGTAGGATTGTTACTTCAGTAAAAAAAAATGAGAATTACTGACACTATAGTAGAACCCAGTGAAAGTCCAGTTCTGCTGTGTAGGATTACATGTCAATGTCATGACATGGAACATTTTTATTTTGATGATATTTAGCCACCCGTGCGCGCTTTGCCGCTTTGTGGGCGTGGAAATTGGGAAAGGGAGCGCCTTGCGTCTCCGGTGCCAAAGCCCCCCGTTTCTAGAGGGATTAAAATTACTTGTGTGGGGTCTGATATGTGTGGTGAAGTCAGAGGTAGGGCGCACCCCATTGGCTGTTGCCGGAGCGAAGCAACGTGGAAGCTGACCAGGTTCATGCATCCTTGCGCGTGTACGTCAGCGCCGGGAGAGGCACTGACGTCGGAGAGAGAAAGCAAGTGGTGGCCGATGGACGGATGATGGTGGGCATACTCTTATCTTCTCCGTACCTAAACGATGTGCAGTACCGTACGTTACTGGCAAGAGTAACACTTCTGACAATCTCTGGAACTATTACTGTATGTCTGTATATACGCAGTTTTGATAAGTCTGCTATATTTGTTTCCTGAAGCGATTCTCGAAGTCCAGCAGCAGAGCAGCTTAGCTTGTAATTAAACTGAAATGGTGTTGGATTTATTTTAACGGCGCATGGTGATGGTGTGAAAACATCTGACGGTTGAAAACTTCGTGGTAGTTACAGTAGTTCCTATACTGTCTTTGGAAGACTTCCCCCGCGGCAGAGACCATGTGCCCGCCCACGCTCTCCCCACCCGCGCCCGCGCCCGCGCCTGCGCCTGCGCCGGCAGGGGCGGCCGCAGCTCCCTGCTCCGGCTTCGCCTCCTGGTTTATGCCCCTGCCGCCGCCGCCTGCTGGCGGCCCTGTTGGCATCCAGCTCGCGCTGCTTAGGAGAACTTCGTCCTTCCGGTGCTCATCTGCTGCAGCCTCGCCAGATCCAGATTCGCTGCTGGCAGGTCAGGGCGGATCTACCTCTTCAGGCGGCTTCGTCCCCGACTCGCAGCCGCCAAGTGCATCTCTGAGCCAGGCTTTGGTTGGGCCGGGGCTCGCCGCCCCTGCCGCGGCTTCCTCGCGCATTCAAGTCCCAGGCGAAGCCAGCCTTAATTGCGCTGTTGGGAGGCAGCTGGCCTCCTTCCACCATGCTGCTGGTGCGTCTTCAATGCCGGGGTTGCAGCCCTGCGCGGGGCGCGAGGATGAAGTGACCGGCGACTGGCGCCTCGTCGCATCGCGTAAAGGCCCGCGCCGCCCGGCTTTGGCCGCCCCGGCATTCAAGCCGGCGCCCATTCCCCGATGGCTCCTAGGCCGGTGTTGTCGGTGCCTCTTCCGCGGTCATCGTGCTGAGGGGTGCCGCGACCCAATTCGCTGCTCCCGCTGCCTACAAAATGGGCACAAATCGCGCGGCTGTCAAAACCTCTGGAAGCCTCTGAGCTCTCTTGACAGCCTAGCCGTGCCTCCACCACCTCTCCCCCGCCCTACTGCTGCTGTCTTCGGGGCATCTCGCCTGGGTCGTGGCTGGGAAGCCCCTCGCCCGCTGCTGCTGCCTGCTACCCCTCGGACCAACATGGCGCGGCCTGGTGGCGCCTCGCTACGGCCTGGTGACGCTTCGCTGCGGCCGGCGGAAGACTTCGTTGTTGTCCCAGCGACGCCTGAGATGCAGCTGCAAGCGGCCGTCCTCTCCTCCAACGGTGCGGTCGCTTGGCTCGAGGGTGGCCGGAAGGACGTCTCCTGCCGGCAGGTGGCCTCTGAGCTTGCAACGGCCCTGGGCGCGCGTCAGGCGGACGTCGAGGTGGTCCAGCACTATCCCGAGCAATTCTTTGTTCGGTTTATGCATCAGCACCGTTGGAGCAGAGGATCTATCCCGCGGTGATCTTCTCGGCGCTGGCTACCGCATCTATGTGCGTGAGTGGAGGCTTGAAGCGCACGCCGACAATGAGGACCAGCTCCACCACGTCCGGCTCTGCTTGGAAGGCGTCCCGCTGCACGGCTGGAACAACTACATCGCCACCTTCCTCATCGGCCGTGGCTGCTCTCTCGACTACATCGAGCCACGTTCCCTTCGCAAGGAGGACACGAGGTACATGGCACTGTGGGCATGGACGGCCGATCCCAGTGCCATCCCCAAGGTCAAATGGCTAACGCTGCCGGCCCGTGGTCACCGCCGTCGGGGACGGCGCGGCCTTTGTCATCGCGTCATCATCCATCTGGACCTCCACGAGGACCACTCCAAGGCCGGCGACGACGATGACAACCCGCTGCCACCGGAAGTTCATGAATTCACCTGGTATATGAAGTTTGTCGATGGCACGTACACCCCAAGGGATCGCCGACCTGCGCAGGGGTGTACTGAGCGGCGCCCGGATAGGCGCCAAGATGACGGCGACCGCGACGGCCGGCGCGGGCGCGATGGTGGCCGTGCTCAGGAGGGTTGGGGCGCCAAGGTGCGGCGCTCGCTCTCTCGCAACACTCGCGAGCGCCACCGCGATGATGGCCAGGACCGCACCAGGGACCCTCGGGGGGCACTGACGGGAGGGCAACGCTGCTGTGATTGCCCCCCTTGCATGCCCCGGCTCTGCTGCAGTTCTGCGAGGCTCGGGATCGGGTAGTGGTGAGCCAACTCGTGTCCTCGAGCTGCTGCCCGTCCAGCTGCCGGCGGAGCAGCTTGCGCGTGGGCGTAGCCCCATCCGTCACGCCTCGCCTCGCTCCTCCAGGCTGCGATCCCAAGATGAGCGCACTCCACCGGTGTCCCCGCCGCTCTCCCCAACCACGGTCCTGCCGCCAAGCCCTGCTTCTAAACGTGACGAGACCAGGAGCTCCCTCCTGTTGGGTGCGACTCATAGCCAGCCTCTGCTCGAGCTGTGCTCGCCTGAGGCCATGGTGAGGCCCCTTCCATCGCCGTCCAGGCCACCTGGCTTCCAGTCGTCGCCAACGCCGCCGCTGGTCTGCGTCGGCACCATGAGGCGTACCCCCTTCCCAGTGCACCGTCGCGCCGCACAAGACGGAGTGGAGACCCTGGCGCCCATCTTCGAGGAGCGGCAGCTGGGCATCCTCGCCCCGTCTGCGTCGCCTCGTCCCAGCCCTCCAGTGGCTCGTCAGGAAGACGCTGGCAGGAGTTAAAATCTCCAACAAGGGCGGCCTCTCACTGCAAAGGATCAAACGAGCGGGTGCGGGTGTTGTTGCAGCTCCAGCAGCCAAGGTGGCGGAGAAGCTCGTCTGTCGCACAATGGGAATCACAAGAGACGGAGAAGATGTTACTGAGGCTACCCAGAATGACTTCACAACCAAGTTTAAGGAGCAGCTGGCTCCAAAGGTGATCATGGCCATGAGGGAGTTCTTCCACCTTGATGATGCTGTTGTCAACGGTGTCGAGGATGCATTGCTGGACCATGGTGGTGAGGGTGCGCTGGAGCTTGCTCAAGAGGGCCATCTAGCACAGGAAGTCGTGGGATCGCAGCCGGCTACGGCTTGATCTCCCAGTCTGCATGCTTGGGCTGTTTTAGTTGATTATGTTAGTCCAACTAAGTAATGTGTCACGGAGTGGCCCTGTTGCTTTCGTTTTTAGGTGTGTGTGTTGTATCAGGGGTGCATGGCGTTGCCTTGTGTTGGGCTACATGCGGTGTTGTACTGCTCCAGTTGGACAGTTGTATCAATGGCTACGTTCTGTGTCCTTTCTAGCTACATGGTCAGGACCGTCAGGTCTATGTGCATGATGGTGTGTCCCATGCTGATACAGCCAATCAACACGCTCAGTTGGAACGTCCGTGGCTTAAACTGCTCAGCTAGGCGGGCAACAGTCAGTGCAACGATCGCCGCCTCCTCGTGTCAACTCATCTGCTTACAAGAGACGAAGCTTGCCAGTGTTGACAGGTTTGTTGCTGCCTTCCTTCGTGGTAACAGACTCAAAAATTTCGCGCAACGCCCGGCCACTGGGACTAGGGGAGGGATCCTTTTATTGTGGGACGACAATGTTCTTGACGTCTCTGATATCTCAGCTTCGACCTATTGCATCTCTGGCATGGTCCGCATCCGTGCGACCGACATGTGTTACAAACTCACTTCCGTCTATGGTCCCACAGACTATGCTTGCAAGGACGACTTCTTCACCAAACTTACCGCCCACAAGCCTTTGGCTGGTGTTGGTTGGCTTGCTCTAGGAGACTTCAATCAGATCTATCGTGCACGTGACAAAAACAAGATAAATGTTAATCGAAGTAGGATTAACCGGTTCTGCGCTACTTTGCAATCCTGCGAGCTCAAGGAAATCCATCTTCAGAATAGACGCTTCACGTGGAGTAATGAGCGGGACAACCCAACGCTTTGCAAGCTTGACTCCTTCTTCTGCAATGCGGAATGGGATACGACATTCAACACCCATGTCTTGCATGCTTTGTCGTCCTCCCTTTCCGATCATTGTCCGCTCCTTCTCGCGGATGACAGGGGCCCCAGAAGGCCACGGTCCTTCAAATTCGAGAATTTCTGGGTATCTTTGCCTGGATTCAACGAGGTGGTTCAGAAGGCGTGGGATGAGCACGTGGGTCACACGGAGCCTTATCAAGAAAACTGCGATTCGGCTCTCCGAGTGGAACAAGAAGCTCTTTTCCAAGGCTAAGATTCAACTACATGCAGCCCTGCTTGTGATTCTTCGCCTCGACATTGCACAAGAAGAGCGTATTCTTTCTCCCGAGGAACGTGACTTACGTTCTAGGCTCAAACGGAGGGTTATTAGTTTGGCGGTGCTTGAGAGGGCTAGGAAAAGCCAATGTGCCAGGATTTCAAATCTGAGGGATGGTGATGCAAACACCAGATTCTTTCATCGCCGCATTAATGCCCGAAGACGGAAAAACTACATTCATCGTATCAAACATGCACAAGGGTGGGTGACTGAACATGAGGTAAAAGAAAAGATCATCCATGACCACTTCTCTGAGGTCATGGGGAGGAGAGGCACGTGCAACAAAGATTTTAATTGGGAGGAGCTCAGCACCGAGCCCCATGACTTGCATGACCTTGGCAACACCATCACGGAGGATGAGGTGTGGGGGGCCATTAAGGAGATGCCTGGCAATAAGGCGCCTGGACCGGATGGCTTCACGGGAACCTTCTTCAAAAAGTGTTGGGGAATCATCAAGCATTCCGTCATGAGGGTTATTCAACGCTTCGATTCCCTACACACCTCCAACTTGCAATGGCTCAATTCTGCCAATGTCGTTCTCTTGCCCAAGAAGGAGGGTGCGGAAGGCATCTCTGATTACAGACCTATTAGCCTTGTCCACGCCATTGCCAAAATCATTGCCAAAGTTCTCTCACTTCGGCTGGCCCCCCACATGAACGACCTTGTCTCAAACGCTCAGAGCGCCTTCATCAAGAGAAGAAGCATACATGATAACTTCATGTGTGTGCGAAATTTTGCTAGACGCCTGCACAAGTGCAAGACCCCAGCTCTTCTGTTCAAACTTGACATCAAGAAGGCTTTTGACTCAATCAAGTGGGAATACATCCTTGATGTGCTTCAACGGTTGGGGTTCCCCGACAAATTCCGGGCTTGGATTGCCGCGCTTCTATCCACATCTTCATCTCGGATCCTTTTAAATGGGTTGCCCGGCCCTCCAGTGAAGCATAGGTGCGGACTTAGGCAGGGGGACCCCATTTCCCCCTGCTTTTTGTCATTGCGATCGACCCCCTCCACAAGATTTTGGACCTTGCAACTCGAAAAGGTCTCCTGCATAAGATCCGTGGGCGTGGGGCCATGGTGCGAACCTCCCTCTATGCTGACGACGCGGCGGTTTTTGTGGCTCCTATCAAGAAGGACATTGACAACCTTGCCTCTATCTTGAGAGGCTTTGGCGAGGTGACGGGCCTATGCACCAACTTCCAAAAAAGCTCCGTCGTGCCAATCCGCTGCAATCACCTTGACCTTGACCATATTCTTCAGAGCATGCCAGCCGCACGGGCATCTTTCCCGGTTAAATACTTGGGGTTGCCTCTCTCTGTTTGGCAACTTAAGCATGTTGACTTCCAATACCTCGAAGACAAGGCGGCTGGCAAATTGGTCACTTGGGAGGGCCAAGACATCACTACCATCGGACGCACGACCCTCGTCAAGTCGGTCATCTCCTCCCAAGCGGTGTACTCTATTACGCCTCTTATCGTGCCAGCAAGATCACTTCATAACCTAAACAAAATTGAGAGGGCTTTCCTTTGGTCCGGCGCGGATAAAACAACGGGAGCCAAGTGCAAGGTCAACTGGCAAGTGGTGTGCCGACCAAAGGAGTACGGTGGATTAGGAGTCCTCAATACCGACAAGTTCGCACGTGCTCTGCGCCTTCGCTGGCTTTGGTATGAATGGACGGAACCCCACAAGCTGTGGGTGGGTTTTGGCAATCCTTGCACCGAGGATGACCGCCAGTTTTTCTACGCCTCTACCACCATCACTGTGGGTGACGGCGCTAGAACACCGTTTGGGATGCCCCCTGGCTTCTTGGTCGCAAGCCCAAGGATATTGCGCCGCTAATCTACGAGGCATCAAGACGGAAGAATTGGTCGGTGCGTGAGGCTCTTCGAGGGAATGCGTGGATCTTCAAAATCCGCCACAACACCACTATCTCCAGCAACCACATTCGGGAATTTTTCACTCTTTGGATGCTTGTGCACAACTTCCACCTTGATGAACAAGCCGAAGATGGAATTGTTTGGAAACACGCGAATGACGGAATCTACATGGCGGCTACCGCATACAAGGCTCAGTTCCTTGGCTTGACCCTCTCTCCCATGGACCGCATGGTCTGGAAGGTTTGGGCTCCTCCCAAGGTTAAATTCTTTTCCTGGTTGGCATTGCAAGATAGGATTTGGATCGCCGATCGCTTGGAGAGGCGTGGGTGGCCAAATTGCGGCCTCTGCCCTCTTTGCAAGAGGGAGCAGGAAACGGGTGCTCACCTTTTCTTCAAGTGCCGCTACACGATTAGGCTTTGGAGAGCCATCATCGAGAAGATTGGCTTGCATCACATGGATACATCAACGTGGCACCTCCACGAAACCGTCAAAGAGTGGTGGGACAAGAGAACCGACTGTACCAATCCTAATTGGCATGCCATGGCCTCCCTCACCATGCTTGTCTCTTGGACAATTTGGAACGAAAGAAATGCTAGGGTGTTCCGTCACAAGTGCATGCCACCGCCTGTTATCCTTACCACCATTCTGGACGAGGCCAAGCTTTGGGTAACCGCTGGCGCTAAAAGACTAGGGAACTTGTTCTTGCGCGAGTAATTGTCATGCCGCTGTTGTGGGTGTGTTGTATAACTCTAAACTCTATTCTCTACTTATTTAATTGATGAGGCAAATCTTTTGCCTCCGTTTCAAAAAAAAAACTGTCTTTGAACGTCCACCCTCTGCTGTGGAGTAAGTAAATTTGTAGCAACAAATACAGCCGCTGCCAGTGTGCGACAGACATGGCAGTGGCAGGGGAAGCATCCGTGGAGAAATAGGCCGGCCCACCACGGACTGAATGCAGGAAAGATAAGCAAAGGCAACAGTTATGTGTGTGGATGCATGCATGCACGTTTTCTAGTCTACTCTCCTATACCACTAGGTACGGAAATGACAGGGAGAGGCTTTACTATACGAGTGTGTGGGAATACGGTACAAGTGGAGTACCGAAGACAGGGCCATTTTTCAAATCAAAAGATAGAATACATAAGTGGCTCGTATATCTCTGGAAGATGCAGTGGTTTCCGCAAAGAAATAAAAGATGCGGCGGTTTTCGCATACTGTTTGCTCTTTTTCCAGGATTCCTTTTTCAGCCCCTAAACATTTTGGAATTCGAACGGGATGGAACGGCCGTGAGCCCAGCGCGCAATATGATGATCAACAATCATACAAACTCAGCAACAATGGCATAATCATCAACCCTGCCTATGCTAAACGTGACTGGTAGGACTTTATTTAATTTAGAAGCGAGCAAAGCTACTTCTGGTAGCCCAGTTTGCCTGCACAACCGATTAATTAGATCACCCTCGAAATGGCAAAGAGAGGCCATGTGAGCGCGACACAACATCAGTTCCCGCGGGATTCCCCGTCCACTTGTGGGTGGCCCCGCCCCACCCCACCCCACATACATGCTGCATGTACCCACGCGGCTGGATGCAGAGAGTGATGAGCGTCATAGATGCTCACTCGCAGCTCCCGAGCTTATCTGCCCGCAACTTGGGAGGGAGGGGAGTGCCATTGCCAAGTGGTTCTGGCCATGGGCGCGCACGCAGCACCAACTTGCTCATCATAAACGAATTGGTCCCTTCCCTTGTCAACTGCAGCCATGGAATGCAACAAACAAGCCTTTTTTTCTTTTCTTCCGATCGTTCAAATCCGGCCCCAGGTTTGGTAGTAACTACGTATCGATTAATCAAGTGACAAGGCGACGAGGGTACCGCGTGGCTGGCCGCGTGCGATCTCCCCCGGCGGGACTGTGACTGGGACGGGAGTACGCGGCGGGCACCGCGTGGGGCCATGCCAATGGCCGCAGCATCTGTGCCACTGCCTGCCTAGGTAGAGTACACGCGGTACTCGACCCGACGGAGTAATTATCCCCTTCCTTCCCACTTCCCAGTACCCCCACAGTCCATGGATGCACAGTAGCATGGCACGACGCGGTCTTGCTCCTGACCGGCCCCTGTTGCCGCGCACATGGGGGACATGCGTCCATGTGGAGCACACACGCGCCGTGTGCTGCTCGCTCTTTTCCATGGAGTTTTCCGTCCGGGTGTCGCGAGACGCTCTCTCTGGTGTGGTGTCGTGTACTATGATCGGTAAATTTCCCAGGAGGCGGGTGTCTGCTTCCAGAGGGGTGGGGGCTCGGTCGTGACCTGGACGGCCCTGCGAGTTACGGCCACAGCGTACCACGCACGGCGTACTGCCTACGTTCCTTTTCACCGAGTTCTTGCCGTCCCGGCCTCCACGTTCCTGCTCAGCTTTCATCTCCTGAATTTACGAATTGGTTGTTTTCCAGCATTTGATCAGGTAAATATTATGAGTGGTGGAGTAGCAACTGAAGCCGTACGTGTGTAGTAGTAGTACTGAATGTTTGAGCGGGTCAAAAGGTGGAAGAGTAGTGCTGAACCTAGCTAGCTCTAGCTGCCTGTCTTTTCTCTGAAATTCAGATAGATTCGGATGACAGCTAACTGCATGTCTTTTCTCTGAAATTCAGATTGATTCGGAGGACAGCGAGCTGCGTGTTTCTCTCTAACTTCAGATGGCGTGGGAAGGCAGCCAGCTGCATGTCTTCTAACTGAAATTCAGATAGATTGGGAAGACAGCGACGCCGACCTGCATGTCTTGTCTTCTCTCGGAAATTCAGATAGATTGGGAAGACAGCAAGCTGCCTTGCGCCAGACAGAGGAAGGGAAATCATCCCATGATCGCAAGGATCCTAAGAGCATATACAACCGGACGCCTCGAACCCTTCTTAAACGCACGGGTGGCCGACCGATCACTGACCGGTCATGACTTTTCAATCCAGACGGACACCTCAAACGGGCCTTAAACGCTCGGGCTGACCGAGATCTTTCATATCCAGCCTAAGATATGGATGACAGCGAGCTGCATGTCTTCTCTCTGAAGTTCAGATAGATTGGGAAGACAGCAAGCTGACTTGCGCCAGGCAGATCAAGGGAAACTCATCCGATTATCGCAACTATCCTACTAGCGTACAAGTAACAGCATAAACGTAATCTACAAGTAACAGCACACACACACACACACATGGGAGGCAAATAAATATGGGAGAGGCAAATTCAGTAAGTTAACTGGCTTCATGCTCTTGCAACTTGCAACGAGTTATTTAAGTGCACTATACATTATGGCCGTCAAATACCGGTTGCATATAACCTTAAATTATTGATGCAGACAGACCTGGACGCTATGTTTTGTACTACTGGGATTATTTATAAACTTGCTATCCTCGTTTGACCAATATAGCCAGCAGTCACATCAGAACATAGATGTAAATGACGTTCTTTTCATGTACCAGTTACATTAAGAAAACAAAGTCAAAATCTGCTTCGGCGATTAAAAGTTGTTCTTTGGGAAAAGGCTGTTGTGGCAAGAAGATTTTTTTTAAAACGAAGGCAAAAGATTTGCCTCTTCAATTAAATAAGGAAGATAATAGTTTAGGAAGGCAAAAGATTTGTCTCTTCAATCAAACGAAGGCAAAACGAAGGCAAAAGATTTGGGAAGTAGTTGAGGTAGTACCTATTACCTGTTTTATTATCAAACCTTGGGAGTTACTTCTACGTTTGCTTATTATGCCATGCTATGCTAGTAGACGTGGATTGGGTGAGTGAAATCCATGACAGATGTGAGTTTGTTAAATTAATGATTTATCTAAGGTGGCAACTTAAATACACATCTGGGTGGATTGAGGCACCGGGGTATTTCAGCGATTGCCTGCTTTTCTTTTGGACCGCCACCCAGGCTCAAAGAGATCATGAGATTATTCATACTAGAAACTTCCGTGTGCAGCCACAAGCTACTATGGGCTCTAGCATAGTTGACTAAGTTGTGCGAACTCTTACAGTGGTAGACTAGCAGATGTAGGGGCAAGTAGGAATAACGGTCCACCCAATCGTAAGGTGCTAGCGCTTCTGAAAGACTATGTCTCGGTCATCCGTTTCTCAAACACCATGTAGTGCGAGAATCCCAACGGAGGAGATCGAGTCTTGTGGGGAAAAGTGTGCAAACCTCTGCAGAGTGTATAAACTAATCATGGTTAGCCGTGTCCCCGGTTATGGACATCTTGAGTATCTAGTACTTGGATTATCATGTGAATCTCATTATGTTACTCTAAATAATTTTGTTGGGTTTGAATGATGATGCGTAATTGGGATTGAGAGGGTGTCTACACTCTCAATGTTTAACAACCACCATGATAGTTAAATAAAATTTATTCCTTTGTAGTAGGAAAAATTTGGCTTTACGCAAAACTATAACCATAGAGCTTTCCACCAGCCAAATATGCATGCAGAATAGCTTTATTCTTCCATTATTCTCTATGTGTTACCTTGCCAGCATATTCCATGTGCTGACCCATTTCGGGCTGCAACGTTCATGTTGTAGACTTTTCAGACGACGAGTAAGGTGCTTTTAGGTCGTGGTTCTATACTCAGTGATGTCGTTGGAGTTGATGGACTCACTTATCTTCCAAGCCTTCCGCTGTTATCGTTATTAGATGGCCTTAAGCCATATTTATTGTAATAGTTCTCTTTTGAGACACTCGATGTAATAAGTGTGTGATTGCTACTCTGTTATAAATCCTTCAAGTACTGTGTGGTGTCAGCATTACTGATCCAGGGATGACACCGGAGCACAGAGATTGGACCGTTTGAGGTCTGGTCGCTACAAGATGGTATCAGAGCACACATTGACTGTAGGACACGACCACTAAGGTAAAGCCCTAGATCACTACTCACTCTTCTCATTCTGACTCCTTATATTTTCTACTATTTTAGGATGGCGGATGCAAGGAACAAGTTCACGCAACCGGATGAAGATACACCCTTTGGACGTCATTTGAAGGAAGTCACTAGATATCTGAACATAGGAGTACCAAACTTCGCCGGGACTCACAACGTCACTTTACCTGAAGAAGAGCGCTGGATGATTCAAGTTCAAGTTCCAGGAAGGACGTTCATGCCAGTCACTGAGCCCATAGAGTTTTCCTTTGATGCACCAACCCGGAGTCTAGGAAAGAGCATGGCTGCTCACATCGCCATGGGACGCATTGGAGAAGTTTACCGCAATAATCTCAAGGATACTATCTACCAGATTTGTGGCCGCCGAGATGAGCACCGGGAGATGATCAGCACCAGAAAGGATAGATCAGTTGCAGCTTTTATCCAGGAGTTAAACCAGCACATTCGACGTCAGGAGAACCAGATGTGCGCCGACATGATAGATCTAAAGAAGGCAAGGACTAGAATCAAGGAACTGGAGGAAGAACTCAAGGCTGCACGTGAAGATTATGAAGAAGAAATCGAAGTACTAGTGGAGAAGAATGACGATCTCATCAAGAAGATCGGAATATTTATGGGAGGCCCTAGACCAGTAGAAGAAGACGAAGAACCCAAGGAGATTCGCCCGGAAGACTACATCATCATCGACGACACCGACTCGGATCCAGATGATAGCGATGATGACTATGTTGATGAAGCTGAAGCAGATATCATGGAGTCTGTAACCGAAAAATATTTCTAGTAGACCACCAAATTAGTAGTAGTATTCCACCATGTAAATATAGTAGTCCAAGCACTTTTGCGATAGTTAGATCGATTGTATGCCCTTGTTTGATTGAATGAAGTGAATTGTTTGCTTTTGCCTCATGTGCATATGGGTAGTGTTTTCTCTCTAGACCATTCTCTATTCTTAAATCTCATCTTTTTTAAACCCTCAGATGCCTTCGAGACGTGACCCCTAATTTACCTTCCCACCGGAGCTCACCCAGTTGATCCAGCAGCAGAACACGTTGATGCAGTTGCTAGTCCAGAATCAGAATCAGGGAAACAACAACAACAACCCACCACCACCACCACCACCTGTTGATCACTTAGCCCGTTTTCTTAGGATGAATCCGCCGGTGTTTTCCAGTAGCACCGAGCCTATAGTAGCAGATGATTGGCTCCGCAAGACAGCAAGGGAGTTGACCACGACAGGATGCAAAGATGCGGAAAAGGTGAAGTTTACCGCACATCAGCTTGAAGGACGTTCATGCCAGTCACTGAGCCCATAGAGTTTTCCTTTGATGCACCAACCTGGAGTCTAGAAAAGAGCATGGCAGCTCACATCAGAAGTTTACCGCAATGATCTCAAGGGTATTATCTACCAGACTTGTGGGCCCCGAGATGAGCACCGGGAGATGATCAGCACCAGGAAGGATAGATCAATTGCAGCTTTTATCCAGGAGTTAAACCAGCACATTCGACGTCAGGAGAACCAGATGTGCGCCGACATGATAGATCTGAAGAAGGCAAGGACTATAATCAAGGAACTGGAGGAAGAACTCAAGACTACACGTGAAGATTATGAAGAGGAAATCAAAGTACTAGTGGAGAAGAATGACGATCTGATCAAGAAGATCGGAATATTTATGGGAGGCCCTAGACCAGTAGAAGAAGACGAAGAACCCAAGGAGATTCGCCCGGAAGACTACATCATCATCGACGACACCGACTCGGATCCAGATGATAGTGATGATGACTATGTTGATGAAGCTGGAGCAGATATCATGGAGTCTGCAACCGAAGAATATTTCTACTAGACCACCAAATCAGTAGTAGTATTCCACCATGTAAATATAGTAGTCCGAGCACTTTTGCGATAGTTAGATCGATTGTATGCCCTTGTTTGATTGAATGAAGTGAATTGTTTGCTTTTGCCTCATGTGCATATGGGTAGTGTTTTCTCTCTAGACCCCTCTCTATTCTTAAATCTCATCTTTTCTAAACCCTCAGATGCCTCCGAGACGTGACCCCGGATTTACCTTCCCACCGAAGCTCACCTAGTTGGTTCTGCAGCAGAACACGTTGATGCAGTTGCTAGTCCAGAATCAGAATCAGGGGAACAACAACAACAACCCACCACCACCACCACCACCTGTTGATCACTTAGCCCGTTTTCTTAGTCTGAAATAGCACCGAGCCTATAGTAGCAGATGATTGGCTCCGCAAGACAGCAAGGGAGTTGACCACGGCAAGATGCACAGATGCGGAAAAGGTGAAGTTTACCGCACATCATCTTGAAGGACCCGCAGCATCATGGTGGGAGAATTTCACCGCCATCTTCCCTATCGACACTGTCACATGGGACCAGTTCCAGCAGGCTTTCCGTACTTCCCATGTTTCAGCAGGAGCTATGGCCATGAAGAAGCGAGAGTTTCGCAACTTGCGCCAAGGAGGACGGACAGTTGGCCAGTATATGGAGGACTTTAGTAAGCTATCACGTTATGCCCCAGATGACGTTGCTACGGATGCAGCTAAGCAGGAGAAGTTTCTGGAAGGAAGGAATGATGAGTTGAGCATGCAGTTGATGGTAGCAACCTTCAACAACTATCAGGAGTTGGTAGATCGTGCTCTCATGATTGAAGGAAAGCAGCAGCAGATTGAGAATCGAAGAGGAAGTATGGACAAGGGAACTACAATTCAGGAGCTCAGCAGAAGCCACATTTTACCCCTAGACTGGGAGGACATTTTCAGCATACCCATGGAGGAGGTAACTCACACAATCATAATGGCACCAAGAATGGTAATGGGAATGGAGGAAGCAACGGCCAGAACCGTACCAACCCATCAACCCCAGCCAAGAGAGACCTGAGCCAAGTCACTTGCTTTAAGTGCCAGAAGACCGGACATTATGCCAATGAATGTCCTGAATCCCAGAATGGAAATGGTAATGGAAGCTCTAGGAAGAAGCCGAACCCTTTCAATAAGGGACAGGTGAACCACGTTAACGTGGAGGAGGTTGAAGAGCAGCCGGATGTAGTAATTGGTAAGTTTTTGGTTAAGTCATTTACTGCACTTGTTCTTTTCGATACTGGTACATCGCATTCATACATATCAAGGGGATTTGTGGATAAGTATAACCTGCCCACCAAAGTTCTTAGAACACCTATGCTAGTAAGCTCACCAGGAGCGGAGTATATGCCTAGTAAGGGATGTTTTCAAGTGCCATTGAGTATAGGTAGGCATGTGTTTTCCTCGGATTTAATCATTTTGGAATCACAAGGTTTGGATGTAATTCTAGGTATGGATTGACTGTCGATGTATGGAGAAAACATCGATTGCGCCAGTAAGTCAATTTTGCTTACCACCCCAGAAGGGAGAAGAATCAAGTATGTATCCCGACATGTGCCCAAAAGGACTCAAGTAAATTCGTTAACAGGAGTTGTGCAGGAGGAAGTACCAGTAGTGAAGGATTTCCCTGATGTATTTCCAGAAGAGTTGCCAGGCATGCCACCGGATAGAGATATTGAGTTTTTGATTGAGCTTTTGCCAGGCACAAGGCCAATATCTAAGAGACCATATAGGATGCCCGCAAAGGATTTGGAAGAAATTAAGAAGCAGATTAAGGAGTTACTGGATAAAGGTTATATTCGCCCAAGTTCTTCGCCTTGGGGATCGCCAGTACTTCTAGTGGAGAAGAAGGATGGATCGTTAAGGATGGTTGTTGATTATCGAGGATTGAATGAAGTAACCATCAAGAACAAGTACCCACTACCGATGATCAATGATCTGTTTGATCGATTGCAAGGAGCTAAGGTATTTTCCAAGATCGATCTGCGATCAGGATACCATCAGTTGAAGATTCGAGAACAGGATATACCTAAGACGGCTTTTACCACCAGGTATGGGCTGTATGAGTATACAGTTATGTCATTTGGTCTGACTAACGCACCTGCATATTTTATGAACATGATGAACAAAGTATTTATGGAGTTTTTGGATAAGTTCGTCGTAGTGTTCATTGATGATATCCTGGTTTACTCGAAGAATGAAGAGGAGCATAAGGAGCATTTGCGTTTGGTACTTGGTAAGCTCAGAGAACATCAGTTATATGCCAAGTTTAGCAAATGTGAATTTTGGTTGAAGGAAGTTGGATTTCTCAGACACGTTATATCCGGAGAAGGTATAACAGTAGATCCCACCAAGGTTGACACTGTGACAAATTGGGAAGCGCCAACAACAGTTGGAGAGATCCGGAGTTTTCTTGGACTCGTAGGATACTACCGGAGATTCGTTGAAAATTTCTTGAAGATTGCAAAGTCTATGACGGAGTTGTTGAAGAAGGATACCAAGTTCATATGGACCGAGGAATGTGAGGCCAGTTTCTAGGAGTTGAAGAAACGTTTGGTTACATCACCAGTGTTGATTTTGCCAGATCAAACCAAGGATTATGAGGTGTATTGCGACGCTTCACGCCGAGGACTTGGAGCAGTGCTTATGCAGGAAGGAAGAGTTGTTTCCTATGCCTCACGACAACTTAAGCCTCATGAGTGAAATTATGCCACACATAATTTGGAGTTAGCAGCCGTAGTGCATGCATTGAAGACCTGGAGACATTTTCTCATTGGAAACCATTGTGAGGTGTACACGGATCACAAGAGTTTGAGGTATATTTTCACGCAGAAGGAGTTGAATCTGAGGCAAAGGAGATGGTTGGAGATCATCAAGGATTATGATATGAGATTGCATTATCACCCTAGAAAGGCTAACGTAGTAGCTGACGCGTTGAGCCGTAAAAGCCATGTCAACACCTTAATGACGGGAGATTTACCAAGAGAGTTAGCCGAGAATCTTCGTGAGCTATGTTTGGAGATAGTCCCGAGAGGCTATGTAGCCGCATTGGAGATTCAGTCTACTTTGATGGATAAGATCAGAGAAGCTCAAAGGACTGACAAGGAGATCACTTCTATTAAGGAGAAAATGAGTAAGGGAAAAGCTAAAGGATTTCGTGAGGATGAGCACGATACCTTATGGTTTGAAGACCGTGTTTATGTGCCTAATGATTCGGAGATCAGGAAGTTAATTCTGTAAGAGGCCCATGATTCAACATATTCGATTCACCCAGGAAATACCAAGATGTATTTGGATTTGAAGGATACTTTTTGGTGGACCGGAATGAAGAAGGATATTGCGGAGTATGTAGCAGTTTGTGATGTATGTCAGAGAGTAAAGGCAGAGCATCAGAAGCCAGCGGGATTGCTACAGCCATTGCCGATACCCGAATGGAAGTGGGATAAGTTAGGCATGGATTTTATTACAGGATTGCCCAGAACTCGTTCAGGCTATGACTCGATTTGGTTTGTAGTCGATCGTTTGACAAAGGTAGCTCATTTCATTCCAATGAAGACTACCTATACCAGTGCTAAGTTAGCAAAGATATACATGACCAGGATTGTATGTCTGCATGGAGTTCCAAGGAGCATTGTATCAGATAGAGGAACCCAGTTTACCTTAAAGTTTTGGAATCAGTTGCATGAAACTTTGGGTACCAGGCTAGAGTTCAGTACATCTTTCCATCCGCAGACAGATGGACAGACCGAGAGAGTCAATCAGATTTTGGAGGATATTCTAAGAGCTTGTGCGCTAGATTATGGATCTAGTTGGGACGAGAATTTGCCATACGCAGAGTTCTCTTATAACAATAGTTATCAATCCAGTTTGAAGATGGCCCCTTTTGAAGCTTTGTATGGAAGAAGGTGCAGAACACCATTGTCATGGTACGAAGTTGGAGACCGCCAGTTGTTTGGACCGGATCTGATTGAGGAGTCTGAACAGAAAGTAAAATTGATTCGCGATAGGCTCAAGGTAGCCCAATACAGGCAGAAGAGCTACGCAGGTTCTAAACGCAAGGAGACAGTTTACGAAGTCAAAGACCGAGTTTATCTTCGAGTATCTCCACTTCAAGAAGTTAAGCGCTTTGGAGTTAAGGGAAAGTTAGCACCACGCTATGTAGGACCATACAAGGTTTTGGAGCGTATGGGAGAAGTAGCCTACAAGTTGAAATTGCTCGAAGGATTGTCAGGAGTTCACGATGTATTCCACGTTTCCCAGTTGAAGAAATGCCATGCAGAGATGGCTGATATACCACTGAGAGATATAGTGCCGCTGAAAGCGATTCAGTTGGACAGTGATTTGACCTATGAAGACAAACCAGTCAAGATTCTTGAGTATGCCACCGAGTCACCTGTAGCAAGGTTATCAAGTTTTGCAAAGTTCAGTGAAGCCACCACACGAAGGACGAAGCCACCTGGAAACGAGAGGAAGAATTGCTGAAGGACCACCCTCTCCTATTTTCTAGCCAACCCGAATCTCGAGGGCGAGATTCATCTTAATGGGGGTAGGTTTGTAACATCCCAAATTTTCAATTTGGAATGTTATACACTAGATCATCATTGCATATCATATTTTATTGCATTTTGGTTGATCCTAGAAATTCTACGTAACTCAAGGACCCTCGGAGAGAGTTGGGGATTTCGTTATTTTCATATTTGAGCTTTCTCAAATTTGGAAAAATAGGATCATTTGATTTTATTTATTTTATCTTCAATTATTTCTATTATCAAAATATAAGAGAGGGAATAAAATGACTTTCCCAAAATAAAGAAATATTGAGGATTTAATAATAAAATCAAATAAGATTTTATTTTGGTTTTATTAGCTATTTTATTTGAATTTAGGAAAAATACACGTTTTTCAAAATTGCATTTAGGCCCCAAATAAATGTTCATCCTGTGCGGTTTGATTTTAGAAGCCGAAGAAAATTTATTTCGGGATTTTTGAAGTTAGTTTAGTATTCCTTTTATTTTTTCTGAGCGTAATTATTAAAAAAATGTGCGAACCGACCTACGGGCCGTATCCTGCCCGGACTCCTCCGGGGGGAGGCTTTATATAGCGCGACCCCGGGCCGAGCCAGCCCAAAGCCGCGCCCCGCCGCCCCAAACCCTAAGCCGCCGCCGCCAGCAGCCGCCGCCGCCGGATTTCGCCGCCGACGAGGTTGACCATTGCCTTCATTTTTTTAGAAAAAAATTGTTCGGTTTTTCCGTCAGTTTTTCTTTCGTTTTTTAGATCCGTTTTTTCTCGATAGATCGGTTTTTTCAGTTTAGTTTATTTAGCAAGCGTTCGCTCGTTCGTTTGTTTTAACGAACGCGTTCATCGTTTAGATCCAGATAACAAACGTTCATTCGTTAGTCTGTTCGTCGTTTTTCTTTTCTTGGATTAAATCCGCGATTTTTCTGATCGCGATTCCTGATCCGATTTTCGTTCTAGTATAACTTTTCGCTCGTTTATCAGAATCAGGCGATTCAAGCGCCTGGAGTTTCATCTCAAAACCCTCTTTACGTTTAACCAACTCAAACAAGTTTTTGCCTCTGTAAAATTTGACCTAGATCCAGAATAGTAAATGAAGCTTGTTTATTTTGCCGTTTGTCTTCCGTTGCTTCGTTCGATTTGATTCTTTTTACCAACCGGAGTTCTTAAGTTAAACTTTTTGGTTAGATCTCTTATTTGAGTTTTACCTATGAATTAGTTGAGTACTTATTGTATACTTTTTTGTTTGCGATAGAGTACCCGAGTGCGCCGCTTGCTACTTCGAATCGCTAGGTTTCACGGATCATCAGCAAGGCAAGTAATACTTTGATCATACTTCCTTTTACCCAGTTTTTATTGCATTAGATCAATCCTCGCACATTGCATGATTAGCATCTAATTAAATTATGGGTTTGGGAAGTAGTTGAGGTAGTACTTATTACCTGTTTTATTATCAAACCTTGGGAGTTACTTCTACGTTTGCTTATTATGCCATGCTATGCTAGTAGACGTGGATTGGGTGAGTGAAATCCATGACAGATGTGAGTTTGTTAAATTAATGGTTTATCTAAGGTGGCAACTTAAATACACATCTGGGTGGATTGAGGCACCTGGGTATTCCAGCGATTGCCTGTTTTTTTTGGACCGCCACCCAGGCTCAAAGGGATCATGAGATTATTCATACTAGAAACTTCCGTGTGCAGCCACAAGCTACTATGGGCTCTAGCATAGTTGACTAAGTTGTGCGAACTCTTACACTAGTAGACTAGCAGACGTAGGGGAAAGTAGGAGTAACGGTCTACCCGATCGTAAGGTGCTAGCGCTTCTGAAATACTATGTCTCGGTCATCCGTTTCTCAAACACCATGTAGTGCGAGAATCCCAACGGAGGAGATCGAGTCTTGTGGGGAAAAGTGTGCAAACCTCTGCAGAGTGTATAAAGTAATCATGGTTAGCCGTGTCCCCGGTTATGGACATCTTGAGTATCTAGTACTTGGATTATCATGTGAATCTCATCATGTTACTCTAAATAATTTTGTTGGGTTTGAATGATGATGCTTAATTGGGATTGAGAGGGTGTCTACACTCTCAATGTTTAACAACCACCATGATAGTTAAATAAAATTTATTCCTTTGTAGTAGGGAAAATTTGGCTTTACGCAAAACTGTAACCATAGAGCTTTCCACCAGCCAAATATGCATGTAGAACAGTTTTATTCTTCCATTATTCTCTATGTGTTACCTTGCTAGGATATTCCATGTGCTGACCCGTTTCGGGCTGCAACGTTCATGTTGTAGACTTTTCAGACGATGAGTAAGGTGCTTTTAGGTCGTTGTTGACACCTGATTTTGGCAAGATACAAAGTGAAAGGGTTTTTCAACATGAGAAAATTTCATATCGCCGAGTAGAATAACTTTGATGTTTAGGCTATCGACATTCGACCTCATCTCAGTGGCCGAAGCTGTACTCCGAGTGACAAAATTTAATATTCTGAGTGCTTTTCGGCCGATTACGTCCTCAATATGACTTCAGATGAAGGAGTGCTCTAAAGGAATTGTCTTCGTCTCATCGAGACAGTCGATTTTCATATATAAATCATCTCAATCCGAGTTCATATGCAAAATTTATAGTCAATACGGTCTGGACAGGTCAGAGACCAAAATATTACGCTTGACACCAGACACATGTTGATAAGTGTCTGACGCAATGCGTGAGCAATTCGGCCTTCAAGATGGCCTTGAATTGAAAAACCTTCAACACGGAAAAGTTTCGTCTCGTCGAGCCGATCGATTTTCATATATAATTCGTCTCAATCCGAGGTCGTATGAGACTTGGAGAGACAAATCAAGATCAGGCTATGTTTTTGGTCGAGTGAAAAACTTACCATCCGAGTGAAAACTCATCGGTCGAGTGAAAACCTACCGATCGAGTAAAAGGTCGAGTGAAAACCTACCGATCGAGTAAAAGGTCGAGTGAAAACCTACCGATCGAGTAAAAGGTCGAAATCCTACCGATGAGTAAAAGGTCGAGTGAAAACCTACCGATCGAGTAAAAGGTCAAGTGAAAACCTACGGATCGAGTAAAAGGTCGAGTGAAAACCTACCGATCGAGTAAAAAGTCGAGTGAAAACCTACCGATCGAGTAAAAGGTCGATTGAGTAAAAGGTCGAGTGAAAATTGGTCGATCAAGTAAAAGATTGTCTTCGGACTGAAAATGTGGTCATCATCCGAGTGAAAGATTGTCTTCCGAGTGAAAATATAGTCATCCGAGTGAAAAGGTCCAGTCGAGTGAAAGACTCTAATATCCGAGTGGATGAGCCCAAATCCGAGTGAAACTGAACATGTGCCCAAAAGTTTATCAAGATAATCTCGGATGAAGAAGTGTTCAATACAGAAGTTGTGCGTATCATCAAGACGGTAAACTTTGGTTTTGGAGTCATCGTCATCAGAGATAGTATATGACCTGCAAATTCACTACAACACTCGGATAATTCAGTCTACCGCAAGACCGAGTCCGACTGGAAGGTAAAAACGACCTCGAAAAGTATTCAAGATGGCTTTATTTGAAAAAGTGGTCAACATGAGAGTTGTTCGTATCGTCGAGGCGCACAAGTTTGATGTTTGGGCCATCTTGATCGGAGGTCATATGGAGGCTCGGCGGCCTGCACAAGGAGGAAGACAGAAGTTGGGCCAGATTCAGACTGAATTCGAGTTGGAATAGAACTAGGACTCTAGGACGCGAATTGATGTAATTTTTCTTGTAAGGAAAGCCTAGATGAATCCTTTACTTGTACGGGAAGTCCAGCCGCCTCTTATATATGTTGGGGGTGACGGCCGATTGAACAACACACAATCGAACAAATCAATATACTACTTTTTCCTGTCTACTTTTTATCTCTCCACCGTTTTTCTCTCTCGTTCTTCGCTGTTCTTCGTGTTTGAGAGCTGCGAATCCCGAGGCTCTAGGGGCGAGCGAATCGACCTAGGGCAGCCCATAGCCGCCGCAATCCCTGACGGGGTCCCTCCCGGGTGCGCGGGGTTTCGGGTCTGCAAAAGCACCCGCCGACTGTCTTGCGTATCGCGCTGTTGGTCGGGTCTCCTTCGACGTGAGCTGCGGTGCATCACCCCCGGCGTCGAGGGTACACGTGACGTGTTCGTGTGTCAACACACTTTTTGGCGACTCCGCTGGGGAACGAAGATCGATCATCATCATCCACCATGTCTGATCTTCCCAAGCCATCTGAGGTAGACGCCGATAACATCATTAAGCCCAGTCTTGATGAGATATCGGCCGATCATCGCCAAGTCTATGAGGAGTACAAGAAGGCGCGCGAGGAGAAGGACTTGCAGGAGTTCCTTGCAAAGTTCAAGAAGGATCGCCAAGGCAACATCACTCCGATTGAAGAAATCAAGTTCCCTCCTTTGCAAGCCAAGCAGGTTAAACCCTCTGTAAGTACTGCCTTTTCTCCTGAGCAGTGGGCTGAGATTGAAAGTCGTATTGCTGATGGTAACAATCTAGTCTATCAAACTTTCATAGAAAATACAAATGCTCAGAAGAATACATCTCAATCGACTAGTGGTAATGATGGTGTAGCTGCTAGTGTGCAAAACCCTAATCTGGCTTTACCTATCTCATCGGCGCCTCCCGTGCCGATGGCTTATTATCCTACCCAAACAAATCAGATTGTGGCTGCACCCATTAATCCTATTATGAGCATGACAGGTTCGGTGGCAACGCCGAACCCGACCTTACCTATAGCTACAACCACTCGACCATTAGCAAATTATGGGTCGACATACCTGCCACAATTCCTACCTACAGCTAGTAATCATACTCCTCCTATGCCACTGCCACAAGCTTCATCGTCCACTATGGATGATGGTCTAGCTAATCTTAGAGAGGAGATGGCTAAGATGCTTCGAGAGAATTTTGGGGTTGAGTTACCTCGGAATCGGATTTACCAAAAACCGTACCCCGAGTACTTTGATGCCATCCAGTGCCCTCCAGGATATAAAATTCCAGATTTTGTTAAGTTCAATGGAGAAGGCACAAAAACCACATGGGAGCATGTTAGTCAATACTTGGCACAATTAGGTGAAGCAGGTTCACTAAATGAGTTGAAAGTGCGTTTATTTCCTTTATCATTAACTGGTACCGCATTTTCATGGTTTTCTTCTTTACCACATGGTTCCATTCGAGTTTGGTCGCATCTAGAGCAGAAATTTCATGATCACTTTTACAGCGGCGACAATGAACTCAAGTTGTCACATCTAACATCGGTTAAACAGAAGCATGATGAATCGGTCTCCGATTACGTCAAGAGATTCAGAGAAACGAAAAACCGATGTTTTAGTTTGGTGATAACCGAGAGAGACTTGGCAGACCTAGTGCTGAGTGGTTTGAGAACTCCCATTAGAGAAAAGTTAGAAGGCTATGAGTTCTTAAATATTAACCAAGTCTTACAAAGGGCTTTGGCTCAGGAAAGCCGAAGCAAAGATCTCAAAGAAGTGCATAGATACAAAGTCGATCGTCCAAAGATGAATATGGTGGAATATGATAGTGATCACTCGGACGATGAGGGTGATGTTTTTGCTACTGAATTTGTTTGGCCATCTAAGGCCAAACCCTTTACTTGCAATGATCTGAAACCGATTCATAAGAATCGTGATGAAGAGATGAAGTTTACTTTTAACATTGCTAAGTGTGATAGAATATTTGATGCTTTGCTGCAGGCTAAGATTATTAGAATATCTCATACTTTACCGCCATTTGAAGAGCTAAAACGGCGTGCTTATTGCAAGTATCATAACTCTTTTTCTCATGCTACTAACGATTGCAATGTTTTTCGACGACAGATACAATCGGCCATTAATGACGGACGATTGAACTTTTCTGAGATGCAAGTTGATAAAAAACCTTTTCCCATGAATACCATGGATTTGGAGGGGAAGAAGCTACTCATTCGGCCGGAGGTGGCCGAATCTGCTAATAAAGCTAATGTCATTGTTGGTGAGCCCAGGAAAGACAAGGAGGACAACAGGGTCTTGGGGAGACAGGTTGTGCTTGATAAGCAACCCGATGGCAAGGAAGTGATCAAAATCACCATCAAGAATCCTACACTCGGGGGGCAACCGCAAGTGCAAGAAAATACTCGTGTTAAATTTGTCAAGCCCAAGAGTCCAGAAGTTGGCAAGTGGAAGAAGAATGAAGTTACAATGCAGCGCAAGCGGATCAAGCCAACTTTTGATATGTTGCTGTCCAAATATGCTAACCAGTCGGCCGGTTCTAGTTTCAATCGACCGACTCATCTGAAACGACCAAGGTCACCATCAGTTGATATGTTCAGTCGGTATACAAAACCAAGTGGACCAAGGGCGCAGTTTTCAGAAGAGCAGAAGCAACCTGTGTGGGATCGACTTGATTACTCATATAATGGCCGGCTCAACATCGGTGACTATCAGTCGGCTGGTAAAAATATGCGACCGGATGGAAATTATCCGAGTGTAAGAATACACCCAAGTGGAAGCTATCCGAGTGAAAAAATGTGGATGGGTAGATTCCATCCGACTGAGTTCCATCCGAGTGGATTCCATCCAAGTAAAAAGGTGCGCCCGAGTGGAAATTTCATGCATCTGGAAAGTCGGAAAGAATGGCGTGTTAAGTCACCGAGTGTTGCAGCAGTTGAGTCGGGAAAAGGCAAGGAGAAAATGGATGTCGACTCACTTATCTTGGGCACCAAAACATTTGCCATAAAGCAGCCTATTGTGCATAGCAATCCGACTGAGCCGATACTTTCTATCGAGCCAAAGCACTCGGCTAATGACCATGAAGCAAGCACCAGCCGAGTAAAAACGAGAGATCCTAAATACACTCAGCCAAAGTGGTGTCCTCCAAGGCTAACAAAGACACAGAAGAGGAAACTACAGAGGTTAAGGAGTCAAGAGATGGCAGAACAGGAGGCCGAGAAGCAAAGAGATAAGTTGTTCAATGACACTCGGCCCATGGTTCCAGCAAAACAAATGTGGAGGCCAAAACAAATACAAGATACATCAGCTTCTACATCTATCACAGAAGTGCCTACACCACCCAAGGAGGACGATGCGACAGCTATTACATCGTCTGCAACACTTCTTACTTCTCCTTCACTCGACCAGATTTCAGAATCGGTCGATCCGCTTGAAGAAGAGGCTGATATGGTGGACTATGAATCTACACCGGTTCATGAAGGTATGGATATCAATATGGTGTATTACTTACCTGCTGAGTTTCGTGCTGTAGATGAGGAAGGGGAAGTTGCTCAGCTGGATTTTGGTCCTAAAAATGCAATATTCGAGAAGCCAAAAGAACCAGTAAAGCATCTGAAACCATTATATCTCAGAGGTCATATCAATGGGTCGCCGCTCACTCGGATGCTTGTTGATGGTGGTGCTGTGGTAAATCTTATGCCCTATTCGGTCTTCAAGAAATTGGATTTGCCTGATGAAGAATTGATCAAGACCAATATGGTGCTCAACGGGTTTGAAGGCAAAGAGAAAACTGAAGCCAAAGGTGTAATGTATGTGGAGCTTACAGTCGGAAGCAAAACTTTGGCTACTGCATTCTTTGTCGCTGAGGTGCAAGGTAACTACAATGTTATACTAGGCCGTGATTGGGTTCATGCAAACCAGTGCGTGCCGTCCACTATGCACCAGTTTTTGATTCAGTGGGTTGATGATGAAGTGGAAGTCATTCATGCGGATAACTCGGCCTGTGTTGCTTTGGCCGATGCATCGGTGGATTGGCAACATCCCAATGCTACTTGCTTAACGGGACGTGACTTATCAGAGTTTGATTTTCTCAGCGCGACCAAGAATGGTTTTGTGCCCGTGTCTTTAAAGCCGACTGAATGCAATCGGCTCCAAGGTATGATATGTTTAAATGGATCCTAATTCCGAGTGGTTACAAAAACGTCTTGTAAAATATCGGTCCAGTGAGGACGATATGTATGAATCTATTGAGGAGTTGGATGACATGGATTAAACTTGGACAAGGTTTTACATCGGCCGATCCGTTAGAAGAGGTAGATATCGGAGACGGATCAGTCAGTCGACCGACATTTATAAACAAAAATTTGAAAGCCGATTGTAAAGCTAAATTAATCGAGCTATTGAAAGAATATGTTTGTTGCTTTGCATGGGAATATCATGAGATGCCAGGGTTGAGCCGAGAGCTAGTGGAGCATCGGTTGCCTATAAAGGCCGGTTTTAGACCTTATAAACAGTCGGCCAGAAAGTTTAATCCGAAAACATATGACCAGATCAAGGAAGAGATCGGTCGACTGCTTGAAGCTAAATTCATTCGACCTTGCAGGTATGCCGAGTGGATTTCTAACATTGTCCCAGTGGAGAAGAAGGGATCCGGCAAGTTGAGGGTGTGCATTGACTTCAGAGATGTGAATAGGGCTACACCCAAAGATGAGTATCCCATGCCAATAGCCGATATGCTTATTAATGATGCTTCTGGACATAAGGTTATTAGCTTTCTAGATGGTAATGCCGGATACAATCAAATTTTTATGGCCGAAGAGGACATGTACAAAACAGCTTTCCGGTGTCCTGGTTTCCTTGGTTTATTCGAGTGGACAGTGATGACATTCGGATTGAAAAATGCTGGGGCCACATATCAAAGGGCTATGAATTTGATTTTTCATGATTTACTCGGTGTCATACTTGAAGTTTATATTGATGATATTGTTGTCAAATCGGATGCTTTTGAATCCCACTTGGCCGATTTGCGTTTAGCTTTTGAAAGGATGAAAAAGTATGGACTGAAGATGAATCCTTTGAAGTGTGCATTCGGCGTGTCAGCTGGCAAATTTTTGGGTTTCATTATTCATGAAGATGGCATCGAAATCGATCCCAAAAAGATAGAGGCCATACAGAAAGTGGAGGCTCCGACATGCAAGAAAGATATGGAAAAGTTCCTTGGCAAAGTCAATTATTTGAGAAGGTTCATAGCTAATCTGTCAGGGAAAGTTGATGCATTTACTCCTATCCTTCGGTTAAAGAATGATGTTGATTTCACTTGGGGGGCAAAACAGCAAGAAGCCTTTGATATGATCAAGAATTATTTGTGCACTCCTTCGGTGATGAAAGCACCCAAGCATAGAGAGCCTTTCAAACTTTATATCGCAGCAGAGGAAGGTGTTATTGGTGCTGTTTTGACTCAAGATACCGAAGGAAAAGAGCATGCCATTACATATTTGAGCAGACGTTTATTGGACGCCGAGACAAGGTATACATTTATTGAAAAACTATGTCTATGCTTATATTACGCTTGCACAAAGTTGAGACATTACCTAGTGCCGAGTGCTTGTGTAGTAGCTTGTCAAACCGATGTCATTAAGTACATGTTGCATAGGCCAATTCTTAGTGGTAGAATTGGCAAGTGGGCTTATACTTTGATTGAGTATGATTTGGCTTATGAATCTCTAAAATCCATGAAAGGCCAAATTGTTGCTAATTTCATTGTTGAACATCGGATTAATGACAAGCATGATGTTGATATGAACCTTGTTTCATTAGTGCCATGGAGATTGTATTTTGATGGTTCAGTTTGTAGCAATGGCCAAGGTGTTGGTATTGTTTATATATCTCCTCATGGTGCTGTTTTTGAAGCCTCATGCCGCTTAGAATATTTTTGCACAAACAATCAAGCCGAATATGAAGCATTGTTATTCGGTCTAGAGATGTTACTTACTATAGGTGTTACACATATTGAGGCTTACGGTGATTCGTTACTAGTAGTGCAGCAAATATCTAGAATCTTTCAGTGTTTTGACGAATCACTTAATGTTTATCTTGATAAATGTCTAGATATAATTTCTACTTTGGATTGTTTTAGCGTTGCACATATATCTAGACATGACAACTGGAAAGCAAATGAGTTGGCACAGCAAGCATCTGGATATCATGTTAATCATGGCATGTTTCATATCTCTCAAAGACCGATGTCTTGTCTTGCCAATATGGGAGAGGCCAAACTTGAACCCACTGATTCGGCCATTAACAAAAAATCTAGTGCAGGTGATAATTCCGACTGGAGAAAGCCCATTGTTGATTACTTGTGCAATCCGAGTGAAAGGGTGGACAGGGCTGTTCGGCGTATAGCTTTTAAATATACTATGAGGGATGATGACCTTTATCGCCGAACAGTTGATGATGTTCTTTTAAAATGCTTGGATGAGGACCAAGCAAGAGTTGCTATGGGAGAGGTACATGAGGGCATTTGTGGTACTCACCAGTCGGCTCCCAAGATGAAATGGTTATTACGACGTGCTGGGTTTTATTGGCCGACCATGATTAATGATTGCTTCAGATATTATAAAGGGTGTGAAGCTTGTCAAAAATTTGGTGATATTCAATTGGCTCCTGCTGCTATGTTGCATCCTATTATCAAGCCGTGGCCTTTCAGAGGATGGGGTTTAGACTTTATTGGGCAAATTCATCCATCTTCCTCAAAGGGGCATCGGTTCGTGTTGGTGGCAACTGATTATTTCACTAAATGGTCCGAAGCAGTGCCTCTCAAGAACATGACACATACAGAGGTAATCCAATTCATAACCGAACACATTATTCATAGATTCGGTATTCCTCAAACATTAACTACAGATCAAGGTTCATCTTTTATGTCACACCAAGTCAGAGAGTTTGCCGAATCTTATAATATAAAGTTGCTCAATTCCTCTCCATATTATGCCCAAGCTAATGGACAAGCCGAGTCTAGCAATAAAATCTTAATCAAGCTCATCAAGAAGAAGATTGAGGATAATCCGAGGAGGTGGCATGAGTTGTTGTCTGAAGCTTTATGGGCACATAGAATTTCAAGGCATGGTGCTACGAAGGTAACTCCATATGAGCTAGTATATGGTCAAGAGGCCGTTTTACCAGTAGAAGTAAATTTGAATGCTTTGAGAATAGCCAAACAAAATAATTTATCGGCAGTAGACTTTTATAACCTAATGATGGACAATATTGATGAGGTTGCCGATAAACGTTTGGTTGCTTTAAAGGCCATAGAGAGAGATAAGTTGAGGGTGGCAAGAGCTTACAATAAGAAAGTCAAGTTGAAGAATTTTCAAGTTGGTGATCTCATCTGGAAAGTGATTCTGCCAATTGGTTCAAGAGATAAAAAATTTTGGGAAGTGGTCTCCAAGTTGGGAAGGTCCTTTTAGGATTACAAGAGTTGTTCCCGGAAATTCATATTTGGTGGAATCAATACAAGGGGCCTTGTTACCTCGAGCTCTCAATGGCAAATATTTGAAAAAGTACCACCCGAGTGTATGGCAGGAAGCCTAAGTAGGCAATGGCCGATATACGATTATCGCCCTTAGCACAAATATGGCCGATACATAATTATCGCCCTGAGAAAAATAAATGGCCGATGGAGTGTTGACATCGTCCTTAGAATGAACATTATGCATATTATTTTTCGGCATGCAAGCTTTGCCGAAAAACAGGGGGGCATGTGTTGACACCTGATTTTGGCAAGATACAAAGTGAAAGGGTTTTTCAACATGAGAAAATTTCATATCGCCGAGTAGAATAACTTTGATGTTTAGGCTATCGACATTCGACCTCATCTCAGTGGCCGAAGCTGTACTCCGAGTGACAAAATTTAATATTCTGAGTGCTTTTCGGCCGATTACGTCCTCAATATGACCTCAGATGAAGGAGTGCTCTAAAGGAATTGTCTTCGTCTCATCGAGACAGTCAATTTTCATATATAAATCATCTCAATCCGAGTTCATATGCAAAAGTTATAGTCAATACGGTCTGGACAGGTCAGAGACCAAAATATTACGCTTGACACCAGACACATGTTGATAAGTGTCTGACGCAATGCGTGAGCAATTCGGCCTTCAAGACGGCCTTGAATTGAAAAACCTTCAACACGGAAAAGTTTCGTCTCGTCGAGCCAATCGATTTTCATATATAATTCGTCTCAATCCGAGGTCGTATGAGACTTGGAGAGACAAATCAAGATCAGGCTATGTTTTTGGTCGAGTGAAAAACTTACCATCCGAGTGAAAACTCATCGGTCGAGTGAAAACCTACCGATCGAGTAAAAGGTCGAGTGAAAACCTACCGATCGAGTAAAAGGTCGAGTGAAAACCTACCGATCGAGTAAAAGGTCGAAATCCTACCGATGAGTAAAAGGTCGAGTGAAAACCTACCGATCGAGTAAAAGGTCAAGTGAAAACCTACGGATCGAGTAAAAGGTCGAGTGAAAACCTACCGATCGAGTAAAAAGTCGAGTGAAAACCTACCGATCGAGTAAAAGGTCGATTGAGTAAAAGGTCGACTGAAAATTGGTCGATCAAGTAAAAGATTGTCTTCGGACTGAAAATGTGGTCATCATCCGAGTGAAAGATTGTCTTCCGAGTGAAAATATAGTCATCCGAGTGAAAAGGTCCAGTCGAGTGAAAGACTCTAATATCCGAGTGGATGAGCTCAAATCCGAGTGAAACTGAACATGTGCCCAAAAGTTTATCAAGATAATCTCGGATGAAGAAGTGTTCAATACAGAAGTTGTGCGTATCATCAAGACGGTAAACTTTGGTTTTGGAGTCATCGTCATCAGAGATAGTATATGACCTGCAAATTCACTACAACACTCGGATAATTCAGTCTACCGCAAGACCGAGTCCGACTGGAAGGTAAAAACGACCTCGAAAAGTATTCAAGATGGCTTTATTTGAAAAAGTGGTCAACATGAGAGTTGTTCGTATCGTCGAGGCGCACAAGTTTGATGTTTGGGCCATCTTGATCGGAGGTCATATGGAGGCTCGGCGGCCTGCACAAGGAGGAAGACAGAAGTTGGGCCAAATTCAGACTGAATTCGAGTTGGAATAGAACTAGGACTCTAGGACGCGAATTGATGTAATTTTTCTTGTAAGGAAAGCCTAGATGAATCCTTTACTTGTACGGGAAGTCCAGCCGCCTCTTATATATGTTGGGGGTGACGGCCGATTGAACAACACACAATCGAACAAATCAATATACTACTTTTTCCTGTCTACTTTTTATCTCTCCACCGTTTTTCTCTCTCGTTCTTCGCTGTTCTTCGTGTTTGAGAGCTGCGAATCCCGAGGCTCTAGGGGCGAGCGAATCGACCTAGGGCAGCCCATAGCCGCCGCAATCCCTGACGGGGTCCCTCCCGGGTGCGCGGGGTTTCGGGTCTGCAAAAGCACCCGCCGACTGTCTTGCGTATCGCGCTGTTGGTCGGCTCTCCTTCGACGTGAGCTGCGGTGCATCACCCCCGGCGTCGAGGGTACACGTGACGTGTTCGTGTGTCAACAGTCGTGGTTCTATACTCAGTGATGTCGTTGGAGTTGATGGAATCACTTATCTTCCAAGCCTTCCGCTGTTATCGTTATTAGATGGCCTTAAGCCATATTTATTGTAATAGTTCTCTTTTGAGACACTCGATGTAATAAGTGTGTGATTGCTACTCTGTTATAAATCCTTCAAGTACTGTGTGGTGTCAGCATTACTGATCCAGGGATGACACCGGAGCACAGAGATTGGACCGTTTGAGGTCTGGTCGCTACAAGATGGTATCACAGCACACGTTGACTGTAGGACACGACCACTAAGGTAAAGCCCTAGATCACTACTCACTCTTCTCATTTTGACTCCTCATATTTTCTACTATTTTAGGATGGCGGATGCAAGGAACAAGTTCACGCAACCGGATGAAGATACACCCTTTGGACGTCACTTGAAGGAAGTCACTAGATATCTGAACATAGGAGTACCAAGCTTCACCGGGACTTACAACGCCACTTTACCTGAAGAAGAGCGCTGGATGATTCAAGTTGAAGTTCCAGGAAGGACGTTCATGCCAGTCACTGAGCCCATAAAGTTTTCCTTTGATGCACCAACCCGGAGTCTAGGAAAGAGCATGGCAGCTCACATCGCCATGGGACGCATTGGAGAAGTTTACCGTAATGATCTCAAGGATACTATCTACCAGATTTGTGGCCGCCGAGATGAGCACCGGGAGATGATCAGCACCAGGAAGGATAGATCAGTTGCAGCTTTTATCCAGGAGTTAAACCAGCACATTCGATGTCAGGAGAACCAGATGTGTGCTGACATGATAGATCTGAAGAAGGCAAGGACTAGAATCAAGGAACTGGAGGAAGAACTCAAGGCTACACGTGAAGATTATGAAGAGCAAATCGAAGTACTAGTGGAGAAGAATGATGATCTGATCAAGAAGATCGGAATATTTATGGGAGGCCCTAGACCAGTAGAAGAAGACGAAGAACCCAAGGAGATTCGCCCGGAAGACTACATCATCATCGACGACACCGACTCGGATCCAGATGATAGCGATGATGACTATGTTGATGAAGCTGGAGCAGATATCATGGAGTCTGCAACCGAAAAATATTTCTAGTAGACCACCAAATTAGTAGTAGTATTCCACCATGTAAATAAAGTAGTCCGAGCACTTTTGCGATAGTTAGATCGATTGTATGCCCTTGTTTGATTGAATGAAGTGAATTGTTTGCTTTTGCCTCATGTGCATATGGGTAGTGTTTTCTCTCTAGACCCTTCTCTATTCTTAAATCTCATCTTTTCTAAACCCTCAGATGCCTCCGAGACGTTGTCACATCCCTAGCTTTACCCTGGCCATGGACTAGCTTGGTTGCTGCATCATGTTTAAATTCAAATGAAATTTGAAATGGGGATTGCCTAAACCCTAGTACCAAATGGAAATCAAATAGGTTCAACCCAAAAATATTTTCAGTGATCCAAATGGCTTCCAAAAATGTTCATCATTTCTGGAAAATGCTTGAAACCATAACCAGAGGGTTGCACATTTTTTCCATGACATATTTGGTCACTGAATAAAATCATATGTACTTTGCTTTTGGGCATTTAAATGCTAGTAAATATCTTAAATGCCCAAATAATTCTAAAAATAAGTGTGGGCTGTTGGAAATAATCTAAACAGAGCCCCTGATTATTTTCTGGATTTTTAGAGATGCCTAAGTATTTTTAATAAAGCCTCACAGTTACAGAAAAATAGAAAACAGTAATTAAAATAAAAGACACAGAGAGAGA